>NC_077228.1:3722271-3807271 GCF_027887165.1 Monodelphis domestica | reverse complement strand
GTTTCTCTGAGCATCCTTTTTTTTTTCACATTCTGTTATGACTTCATTAAAAAAACTCAGATTTCCCATAGTCAGTGTTGTAATTTAAAGACTTATGAGGAACTAATAAAAAGTAAAGAATCAGGGCTATGCCTCCATGCCACCCTAAGGGAATTATGTTCCCTTTGGTTTGAATTCTTAAGTAATTCATGTGGGAGCATAGAGAATAGGGACAATACAGAACCATGCATAGCACTCTTTGATTTGGGCTTTGTCCAAAGGTCCTAATAATCAAAGAAGGAAATTTTTTTTCTCTTTTTTTGTGTGTGTGTGTGTGTGTGTGTGTGTGTGTGTGTGTGTGTGTGTGTGTGTGTGTGTTTGCTATTGCTGCCATATGATTCCCTTCTTTGTTTTCTATTTGCCTTCAAGGTCAAATGGACCAGGACCTCATTACTGAAGGCATGCTCTCCCAAGATCAACTTTCCTGCTATATACAAAGGAGATTAGTGCTTCCTTCTATGCCTAGAAATGTTCCTCTTGTTTAGCCTTAGGCTCCCTAAAGATGACTCCCACAGTTCTTTCCCTGGTGGTTCATTGGGGATATGATTGGGGATGTAGATTCTAAATGATCACTCTATTGCAAAATTAACAATATGGAAACAGGTCTTGATCAATGATACATGTAAAACCCCAATCAATTTGCTGGCTGGTTATGGGAGGGGAAAGAGAGGAGGGGAGGAAAAACATGGATCATGTAGCCAAGGGGAAATATTCTAGAATAAATAAATAAATAAACAAGTAAATAGATAGAAATGAATAAATAAATAAAGTGAAGATTAAACAACTTGCTCTAGGTGACATAGCTAGTAACTGTTTGAGACAAGATTTAATTCCTGATCTCACCGACTCTAAACCATTTATATAGTTTATAACCCTACCTTTTACTGAGATGGAGGTGGGGGTAGGATCCTAATTTTAACTCTAAGTTGGAAGGTAGGAAGTTAGCAACAGAAAAGAAGACAGCTTTTTTCCCATAAATTTTCTTTAAATATTTTATTTTAAAATAAATTTTCAAAAGCTTCCACTACTATCCTAAAAGGCCCAGAAGCTGAACATTCCTATTGATACCCATTTAAAAATATTTTCTAATTTGACATTCTTCCCAGCAACAAATTTCACTGCACCAAATGGGTTTGTACTTTGAAAGTATTAACTTGGGATACACTGGAACTAAACATTCACATCAAGTGTTCATGAACCTAACTAGCACTTGAGATCAGTACTTCAAGAAATGGATTTGCTCATGCAATTAAATAGAAGCAATTGCAAGTTAAGCAGGTTTCTATTGCTTCTTTCCAGCCAAACTCCAGTGGGGGTGATCTAGGCAGATCTTTAACTTTTAAGATTGTGGCACCTTGCCATATCCCTCTATGAAAGCTTATCTACATGGCTTTGGGGGGGTGGATTTGTATTATTATGAGGAGGCAAAATCCAAACTAAAAACCTAGGGGGAAATGATTCCAGAATGTAATTAGCAAAGCATAAAGAGGGAGAGCTCAAGATTTTGGAGCAGTAGAGTTCTACTGTGTTAACAAAAGGAAAGGAGGGGGATGAGAGCTGGTAGGGCAATGGGAGGGTTTTGAGAGCTGTTCGAGGTTCTGAGACAAGATATCTGAAAGACAGCCGGGTCACAAGTTAGAGACCCTTAGGAAGAGGATTTGGTGTGGAGTTGTTATAAAAGACAAACAAACAACTGAGTTTTATCAACAGCATAAGTAAAAAAGAAAAAGGGAAAAAAGAAAAAAAATCTGCTAAGAAGCTAGTTTTTGCTTGTTTGTTTTTGGGGGCAGTAGATAGAATCTAGTGCTATTTGGTGTTATCCAACAAGGTCATCTACAAAGATCAGCTTCATCAAGAATTAGTCTGTTTTTGCACTTTGTTCTGTAGCGAATAGCTAGATGGACTTGGAATCAGGAAAACCTTAGATCAAATCTTGTCTCAATTACATACTAGTTTCTGACCTGACCAAATTACTTAACCCTTCTCAACCTCAGTTTCTTATGTAGCCCCATCTCAAAGTACTATTGGGAAAAACAAATGAGATGACATTTATAAAATGCTTTGGAAGCCTTTAAGAATTGTATAAATGGAGAACATTAAATAGCATAGTAGATAAAGTACCAGACCTGCAAGACAGGAGGTCATGGGTTCAAACGTGATCTCAGATACTTCTTAGATTTGTGACCTTGGAGAAGTCACTTATCCTGATACCTCCCCTTTATCACTTTTCTGTCTTAGAGCTGATACGAAGCCAGAAGGCTACAGTTTTAAAAAAAATTCTTTAAATGTCACTTAGTGTTGTCATTATTTTCATATTCAGAACTTAATTTAAAGCAGAGTATGCCATCCCATTGCAAGCAGTCCCCTGTGGTTGAATGATAGATCTTCCACTTACTATTTGTCCAACTTTGGGCGGAATCACGCCAGTTCTCTGGACATCAGTGGAGTCTGCACTGTCATGTAATCAACACAGTTCAAAAATCATTAAACACTCACTATTGTGCCAAACACTGTCCCAAACTCTGAGGATGCCAAGAAGAACAAAAGCAGTTCATGCCCCTGACGAGCTTCCTTTTTCTTTGGAGAGATAACAATGGGCTATTGGGCATCCACTAGGAATCTGGCATTAGATGATCTTTAAGACCTCATTCTAGCTCACAGTTTGTTATCCCATCATCTATGTTATTCTTCAGATACTCATTCTGCCACTTATTACACACCTGCCATATAAAATTTCACCTCCCTGAGCCTCAGTTTTCTTTTCTGTCAAATGTGGCCATTGGATAGGGGCAGTGCCATGAGGGTTTTGGTTTGTGCCAATGTCATGGGTAAATATTCTTCATCCCTGTAGAAATATAGAGACCAAATATTTAAAAGATCATGAAATCCTGTTGGAGCGCAAGCTGATCCTGTATGGTGCTCTGAAAGAAAGTCATATTGATGAGTATTTGACATTTAAAAATGGTTCTGGTTCGGAGATGTTTATTGAATGACAATTCTGTGATTAATGCTATTTTAGGACCTGGGAAGCACTTAGAAGAAAAAGAAACCACATTCTCTCTTCCTTGTCGGTTAAACATTTCAAGGAGAACATTTACAAATTAATTTGTCTGCTGTAACCATTTCCATTTTCACATGGGCATGAAACATGCCTTTAAGCATTTAATTTAAAACAAGACAAAACATCAACTATAATGATAATGATAACATATATATCTTCTGAAATTTTAAGGCAGGTGACTTATTTTTCATCTGTTCTGATTAATTTCTTATATTTTTTTATTATTTATGATTCTTTTAGTTTTACTATTTGAAATTACACATTTAATAAATATGGTTATTTTAAAACAATGACCAAAAAGGACTATATGGAAAGCTAAACTTTTGTTACAAGATTGGGATATTAATGCATTGCTGATGGAGTTTTAAACTGACCCAACCATTCTGGAGGGCAATTTGGAATTATGTCCAAAGAATTATGAAACAAAGCTAACCCTTTCATCCAGTAGTGCCACTACCAGGTCTGTACCTCAAAGAGATTAAAAAAGGGGGTGGGGAAGGATCTACTTGTCAAAAATATTTATAGCTTCTCTTTGTGTGGTGGCAAAGAATTGGCAATTGAAGGGATGCCCATCAATTGGGGGATGGTTGAATGAATTATTGAATATGGTGGTGTTGGAAAACCATTCTTTGATGAACAGGATGATTTCAAAAAGGGCTGGAAGGACCTCCATGAACTGATGCAAAGTGAAATAAGCAGAACCAGGAAAATATTGTACATAGTAACAGAAATATTGTGAGATGATTGACTGTGAAAGACTGATCTACCCTGAGCAACACAACAATTCAGGACAATTCTGAGGGACTTAGGGCAAAGAATGTTCTCCACTTCTAGTGAAAGAAATGTTGGAGTCAGAATGCAGATCAAAGCATACAATTTTCCACTTTAGTTTATTTTGGTTTTCATTGTGGGATTTTGATTTCATATGAGTATTGTCTTACAAAATGAATATGGAAATGTTTTTCATGTTAATACTCCTATAACCGAGATGGAATCACTTGCCAGCTCTAAGAGGGGCAAAGGAAGGGAGGGAAGGAGACAATTTGTGTCACATAACTTCAGAAAATTGACACGAAATTTTGTTAATTCATGTAATTTGCAAAATAAAGTATCTTTATAATATTAAAAAATCAAAATATGTGTATATAATTTGTCAATAAGTATATATAAATATCTTTATGTGTGTACAACTTTGAAACACTACCTCACTCTAATAAAATTGGCTAAAATGAAAAAAATGGCTGCTGTTGGAGGTGCTGTGGAAAGATGGACATTAATGTAATTACTGTAAATTTTCCTTTCAAAAATTGTCAGAACACTTCAGAGCTTTTCCAAAACCTTATTACCTTTAAAGGATTAAGTACTTTAAAATACTTTAATTTTAGACCCATAACAAATCTGAGAAGTAGGTGCTATTATTATCTCCAATTTATTCAGATGGAAACTGAAGGAGGGAAATAGTAAATGACTTTCTCCTGAGGTCACACAGCTAGTAAATCTTTGAGGCTTGATTTGAACTCAAGTTTTTGTTACAATAAGCCTAATTTTTTAGCTTCTGTTGCATGCAACTGCAGGCCATTTATTGATTTGGAGATAATATATGGTGTTAAAATTATTCTAAATGTAATCTCTGATGGACATTTTTCCAGTTGGTATAATTGGATGTAGTAAGTATTATACTACTAAATTAACTTGCTATGCAGGCAAGTGGACAACTCTGTGGTGCAGGCAAGGGAGTTTGGGTTGGGAGTCAGAAACAGTTCTCTTCCTGGATTCAAATCTAGCTTCAGACCCTTCTTACCCATGTAACCCTGGAAGAGTCACTTAAATCTGTTTGCCTGAATTTCCTTATCTGGGGAAATGAAATGGAAACAACTACATTATTGTTACCAAGAAAACCCTACGTGGGGTCATTAGTGCTGGATTATGACTGAAATGACTTAATAATGACACATTTCATTTATTTCTGGATGTGGATTACCAAATACATTCTAACAATTAACTTTTCTATGTTTTATCAATAACAGCTTTGATTATTAAGTTATAGTAAAATCTTAGATTATGTACTACCAGCTTCCCTTCATGATAATTATTTAATTTTAACATTTCCCTTGAAATTTTTGTCTTATTTTTTTTTACTTTTACATTACTTTTGTGATATTTTCTAGTTATATTACTCAATAGTGTGGAGTGGTGATAGAGTTTACATCATATATAAACTAATTATATCTTATTTATATTAAATTTATTACATTTTCACTATCAATCATGAATAACGAATTTCTATCCAATTTTTTTTTCATTACTAGAGAGTATTTTTTCTGGCATTATTTTTCATTTACATTATATATATCTTGTTTAACCATGGATTTGTTTGCTTGTTTTGGGCTTTTTTTTGTTTAAAATTTGTTTTCTTCCCTTGGAAAGTAAGCTTCTTTAGGGCAGGGCTATTACTGGCTCTCTTTGAATCCCTAGTGTCTAGCACAGTGCCTGACATAGTAGGTGCTCACTAATATCATGCAGGACTGTCACTTGATGGAAAGAATATAATGTACACAAAGTATTTTGTGAAAATGGGCATTTCCAATTTTCTCTATTTTTATTGTCATTACTAACAATCCTGCTCACTCTAGGGTGACTTTCTAGAGCAATTTTCAATCAATAAGTACCTTGTGTCACCATCACCTTCCAGTTTTCTTCCTCCCCATGAGTCCTGCATTCTTATTCTCTCCTCTGGCTCTTTGGCAATTCTCTGCTTAGTTGGAAACCGGGTCTCACTCAAGTAGGGGTACACAAAAGTTCTTCTCAGAATGCATTTCCTATTTATCACAAGCTTTCTGGAGAAATTTTGCTGTGTCTATTTTCCTACTTATTTGAAATGGATTTTTCAAAATCATAACACATTAACTCTGCTGGGAATCAAGCTCACAATGATTACTTTCTCCAAGTATTTTGGGAAAAGTCACATTGACTAATAACTGGTAATCGTTGACTTCTTTAGACTTTGTTATCCAATTTCTAATGTTCTCGTAACAAATTACTACATAACCTATTTGCTAATTTAAAATGTGTATTCTCATCTAGACTGTAGGTCCCAAGGCAGGAGGGGGTGGTTCTTAGATAAACCAGAATCCTCAAAACACACTCTCCACTGCATTATGCACAGTATTTAGTCAATAAATATTTGCTTGAATGCCCACATGCAATAATGAATTAATGCTGTAGTCACTTAAATAACTCTAAGAAACAGGGAAATGACTGGTGATTCTCATAGTCGCCATGATTTACTATACTAGGATGAGCCAAATTTAGCAGCTATTTAACCAGGGTCATGGGAGGCTCTTGGGTATCACCTTCTGAACATTGGTGAGGGAAAAAACACTATATTCATATCCATTCATGAGGCACATCAATCAAAATTAAAATCAAGAGACTGAAAGCAATAATTCATTGAGATGGTCCTAAATATATTGTACAAATGAGTAAACATAATAGATGAAGTGAGGAGCTGGGACAGTGATGGCTAACCCTTTAGAGATGAGGTTATGGGCCCCACCCTTACCCCAGTCCCCAGACAGTGCTGTGCCCACCTGCCTCCCCAAAACTGCATGTCACATCCCCCCTCCTGTTGGGTATTCCCCAGCCCTTTTACCCCATACAGTGGAGGGATAAAGAGCTTCCATTGAACTTCTGGGTGGAGGGGAAGAGGAAGTGAGGAATGTCCTCAAGGACTGTAGAGAGGGGGAAGGAAGTGGTCAAAGGGGGTGGAGAGTGGTCTGACTGTTCAGTTCCCCTCTAGCTCTATCACCTGTGAGCTGCCCACCTCACCCCTGGTACACTCTCATTGGGCTGCTGGGCAGAGGTGAAAAAAATGTCATAAGGCATGGTGGAGAGGTAGAGGGAGGGTAGCCAGGTGCCCACAGAGAGTTCTCTGAGTGCCATAGGTTCACCATCACTGATCTAGGCCCAGGCTGACATCAAAAACTGCCTCAGAAGCAAACTGGACTACAGACTGAAGGAAATTTCAGAGACATTGTGTTGAGAGTGATGTGGAGTAAGGCTAGTAGAACTAATCAATGGGGCATCAATGAAAGCTACAGCCAGGAAATAATGTTATTCAAATTATTAAAGGAACAATGAATAATTTTATCCAAGTTGTGCTATTCTCCAGGGGAATTCTTAACAGTGAATTTTTATCTATCATTTCTAATCTCTGGGTGTACTTATTTATTTTTCAATTCAATTTTTATTTTATTTTCTGTCTTTAATTCTGTACCTCCCTTCTCACTCTTCCCTACTGATTGAGAAGAAGATAAAATAAACATGGAAAACAAATTCCTATATTAACTATGTAAAAAAAGAAGACTTTTCTTCTAGATGAATTTTATTTTAGTTTTTTTATCTTTGTAAAGAAATTCTGCTGCACTTACACTATTATGGCATTAAATTAGAAATTAATTTAGATAATAAATGATCATTTTTATTATATTTTATGAGTCTATCCATGAACAATTAACATTTTTTTCAAATTATTTAGATTTCTCTTTCTCAGAAGAGTATTTTGAAATTGTTATTACATAGTTCCTGGGTATCTTGGCAGATAGACTGTCAAGTAGTTCATACTTTCTGCAGCTCCTGTAAATGGAAGTTCTATTTCTATTTCTTTCTGTTGGATTTTATTGAACCAATCATAATTCATGGGATGGGTTTATTTTACATCCTGTTGACTGAATTTGTTAATTGATTTCACTATTATTTTTAGTTGACTCTCTAAATTTCTTAAAGTAAAACAACATAATACTTGAAAAAATGGATAGTTTTGTTTCCTCTCTGTCTCTGATTATTCCTTTAATTTTGTCCTTGTCTTTTGGCTATACCTAGCATTTCTAGTTTAATATTAATGGTAATGATGACAATGGAAAGCCATTCTTCACTTTTAAATTTACTGGAAGAGTTTCTAGTTTATCTCCATTATGTACAATGCTTAGTCTTGGTTTTAGAATGACACTCCTTATTTTAAAGAAAATTTCATTTATTCCTATTTTTATATTTATTCAGATTTTTTTCTGAATCTATAAAAATAATAATATGATTTTCCACTGGAAGATTCCCTAACAAAACAAAACAAACTTACCAAACTTATCATCTTGTCCCCCTGACCAGCTCCTTTGAACTTCCCTATTTTATGGCATTGTGATGCTGCTCATCATACAAATTAAACATTTTCGAGTTACTTGGGTATTTCTGTGTCCTTATCTCCCATACTCTAGCAAATCATAGGATTCAACAGAAACCTTATCCTTTATGTTAAGCCAGTTCTAGTAGCTGACACTTGTCCTCTGCATGAAATAATTTGGGCCAACATAGTATCATGCATGCCCTAACCTGAATAAAACATACCATGATCCTAGGATCACATAATTAAAAGTTGCAAGAAAGAACTTAGAGATAATCTGTTTCAACTCCATTTTACAACAGCAGAAATTCAACAGGAGACTGGGGGAAAATTATTTTGTTCAGTTAAATAAGATGCAAAATTCCTTCCGGAGCTCCTGTCATCTGACCAAAATTTCAGTGTAATTTCTACTACATTGTAATTCTGATAAGATCAATGAAACATCTTGTTTTGTTGACAGTGGGATATTTTGATCAAATGTTTCATGAGATTATCTTCAAGTCAGAAACTGGAGAAACGGGGAGAGTCACAATTCTTTTCTAAATATTCTAGGATCCTTCTATGAGAGGGGAGGGCTTAATAAGGTTAAGTAGTTGAAAATTCAAGGTAGTCCTGGGGAAATTTTGTTAAACAACAAGTTAGAAATCTCAGGTCACTATTTACTTAAACTTGTTTGACTACATATGCTAGTATATGATAAAAGGAAATCTTCATTCCCAGGGTTAAGATTTCCAATCTTCCCCAATCCCCAATTTTCCACTTGCACTGCAGGGCATCTTCCTCTGTACTGTTTTGCTAAGAGTTCTGGGTCATGGAGTGAGCTCTAGGTTCCTGCCAGACAGGGAGGCCATCAGGTCCTCATTCTGCCTGCACATCTTCCACTGTTGACAGGTTTTCCCAATTACCTGCTGAGCTGGGCTGGCCAGTTTGGGATGGATTCCTATCTCCATAGCAACAATCTAAAAGCCCTGAGCCTAAGGCAGAAAAGCTGTCTAGGTTGCAAAGTGTCTTCCCCAGTTGCTGGTACCTCACATCTGTTCTCATGTTTGCTTTGCTTTGCTTTTCTCCTTCTGATCTTTTGCTTCCAGAGTATTTGATTCAGAGCATCAGAGGCTCACAGATTCCAAGAGAGGAGGGACTTTGGGATGCTTCAGCCCAAACACCTGATTTTGTAGATAAGGGAGTTCAGGTCAGAAATGTTAAGTGGTTTGCCAAAGGTCAGAGAGGTGGAAGTGGAGGAAGAGTTCTGATTTCAAATTCAGTGTTTTGTGTTCTCTTGCACTGTCTGCTTGGGGAGGGGTGTAAAAAAGAAGAAAGGATCGAATCCCAGTGAGGTACCAGGCAAAATGTGTACTTGATTCACACTTCAAGGATCATGGTGTAAATGTCAGCTCTGCTCATTTAGTACTTGGAGGTTATTTCCAAATCCCTTCATCTCTCTGCGACTCAGGTTGGGTGTCTGAGGGGTGCAGTAAATAGAGCTTGGTGCTTGGAATCCAAAGAACCTGAGCTGAAATCAGTCTCAGTCACTGTCTTCCTATAGAAGCCTAGTAACTCTGTCTGTCTGCCCCATCTCTCTTCAACAGCCAAATGGGAATAATACTTATAAGAGGTTTTGTGAGGATCAAGTCGATATTAATCAAGTGTTTAGCACAAAATCTCTGGTATACAAGCACACAAACACACAATTGTGTATGTCTATATCTACATGTACATCATTATAGGTTTTTTTTTTTTCCATTTCCTTTCTGTCAAATTGCTCATAAATAAAATGATATGATTTGGGCCAACATATCAATACTCTTATTTTGGAATTTGAAGTTATGTTGTTCTATCACCCTTCTAAGTATAGCCTCATTCTC
This sequence comes from Monodelphis domestica, assembly GCF_027887165.1. NCBI lineage: Eukaryota > Metazoa > Chordata > Mammalia > Didelphimorphia > Didelphidae > Monodelphis > Monodelphis domestica. The sequence continues at coordinate 3,797,133 of NC_077228.1, read as the reverse complement.
TGAATACTTAAACATGCTTTATCATTCTCTATTTCTTTTAGAGAGAAATCATTTTTTCAACCTTTTCCTCTCTTTTTCTATTTTTCCTCACTTTTTCTGAATGACATTGATAAGTAGACATTGAGAGGACAATAAGAATGATGAGGAAGCTAGAAGCTATGTTACACAATGGTCAGTATATTGAACTACAGAGAACCCAAACTTTGAAAGACATGCATGGTAAATTCCTTCTGTCTTCAGTTATTTGGAGAAGAATTTGAAGAAGAATTAGATACTAGTTTAATTTTTCCCCAGGGGAGAGTAGGAAAACAAAATGGTAGAATTTGAAAGAAGCTGAATAAAGATCAATGAAAGGTCAAACCTAAAATTTAGAGTTGGCCAAAACCAGAATGGGACATTTTTTGAAGAAAAGGAAGTCTTCAAGAAGAGAATGAATTGTCCTTTGCAGAACATGAGTTAGATGTGGTGCCTTCTCTGAAAGGCATAGTTTCTCTCAATTAGATGATAGTGGTACTTGGAATTGATCAGATCACACACAAACTATTTTGTTCTACAGTTAAGAAAGGACACTGTTTTGCAAAAGCCTTACTTTAACACTCATCACACTAGGTAGGTAATCCTGAATTCCAGAAGGTTTATGGCATTGGAAGAAACGTTCTGCTGGTTATGACCAAGCTGGAAAGACTTGGTTTTAGAAAGAGAATGGATTTGACAGCAGATTTTCTCTGCTGCCTAGGGAAAATCCTAGCTAAATCAGTCTTTGATAATATACAGTAACTGAAAACCAGAGAGGTTTAAGTTGATCAAATTAAATGCTGATAGGAATATGAAGAAACTGCTGGAGTAGTTGCATTTTTTTTAGAAAACAAGATTGAAATATACTTTAAGAGCTGTAAATCTGTTTATGTTCATTTACTTGGGCATCACATTACTAGTTTTAGGCCCTAAGACATTATTGAGAGGGTAAAAATCTGTGTCTATATGAAAATATTTATGGAAGCTTTTTTTTTTTTGCAATGATGAAATTCCTGGGAATAATATTAATTCAATTATTATGAGAAATGGCAGAATAAATTGTGATTTGGGGATATAATTGATTGTATTATGTTATTAGAGATGAAAAATATTGGAAATACAAAACCAATAAAGGAAATATATGCAGATATGAAAAGAAAAAAAATAAGGATAATACATATTTGATTACATTAAAACAATAGTCACAAAATTAAGAGAAAAATGTATTAAAGTAAAACAAATCAAAGGGGAACTAAAAAGAAGACCTTTACATAGCACATGTATATAATTCACATATTAAACACAAATTCTAAATTTGTGGTTTTGCACATAATTTTTATACATTTTATTTTTTATTAGTGATGGTAGTTCATAAGTATATAATAAAAACAATTTAGAAGACATGGTCAGTTTTAGGACACCCCGAGAAGGACAGGATGCAAAATAATCAGTGTCAATGACTTGCTATTGAAAGTGCAACTTCCTGAGATAATTAGCCTGGGGAGTAGTTTTGTAACTGGGAGAAGATGAAGGGAGAGACAAAAAGAGGGGGGGGGGGGAGAGAGAGAGAGGTAGGCAGAGAGACAGAGGCAGACAGAGAGAGAAGGAGTGTGGGGGAGGGAAGAGGAGAACATGATCACTGCCTTTAAGAATTTATTTTATGAAAGTGAGACTAGAATTGGGTTGTTTGGTCTCAGAAGGCATAAAGCAGCTATTAAAGATTGCAAAGAAGAAAATGAAAATCTCCTTAGTAGAGTACCCTAAGCATGAAAGGGTTGCTGCTGGAGGTACTGATCATCCTAACATTGGAGATCATCAAGCAATAACAAGAAGTTTAGGCTATGTGATGACTGAGACACCTCCCAACACCTGAGACCATTTTTTATGATTCTGTCAGTCAGGTGTCAAATCATTTCAATAATAACAGACATTACGAACTTTCAATTCTGTACTAGGGATACAAACCAAAAAAGCCAAATAAATTCCCTGCCCTCCGACATTCAAATTGGGCAATCAATGTAGAATGTAGAAAGAAATGAGTAAAGAGAAGATCAATTGAAAAAGTAGAGAACACTAAGACTAGGAAATTCAGGAAAGGATTTCCCAGTTACAGAGGAACTAGCCTGAGCCTTGAAGGAAGCTATGGAACTGTGGAAAAGGGAATGGATTTCAGACCTGCAGAACAGACTTTGCAAGTACATGGGAAAGGACGATGGAGTGATGCACTTGGGAACATACAAGCAGACCAACTGGTTTAGAATGATAAAATTCATGACTAGTCACAATGGAAAATTAGCTAATGAAAGCAGGCTAAAGCTCAGTAGTGAGTAGGAAAGGCATTAGATGTCCAAATGACGAGCTTGTTTTTTAAGCAATGATCTAGTTAGTGGTAGTCTCTCGGTGACCGAGAATGACTATTGTCTTTGTGCAGTTTCATCTACAGTGTACCCTCATGTGGCTTTGGAGTCCAAAGGCTGAGGCGCACAGTGTATGGCACATGGGGCATGGGACCCCAGTTGTTACGGGAGGTGCGGTTGTGGCCTGGTGTACTTCCGGTACAGTGTCCATGTCTCACACCGTACAGGAGCGAGCTGAGGACCCTGCGTTGTACACTTTGAGCTTCGTCGCAGTGCTTACACCGCTGTGTTGGAGGACTTTGCAGTGCAGCCGCCCGAGTGCCTGGCTGGCCTTTTGGATCCTGGCATTGATCTCGTGGTCTAGGGAACCATCATTGGCGATGGTGCTGCCCAGGTACTTGAAAGTGTTGACGTTAGAAAGCTGCGTGCCGTCAATTGTAATGCACGGCTGGTTCGTTGGCCTCCCTGGTGCAGGTTGGAGCAGCACCTCTGTTGTGCTGAGGCTGATCGTCAGGCCAAACAGTTTTGTTGCGGTGGAGAACCTGTCCACAACGGTTTGGAGATGATTTTCTTGGTGGGCCATGAGAGCACAGTCATCTGCAAAGAGAGCTTCCAGGATGAGTCTCTCTGTGGTCTTTGTTTTTGCAGTCAGGCGGCAAAGGTCGAATAGTGAGCCATCCAGTCGGTATTTGATGTAGACGCCCAGGTCTAGATCCATCACAGCATGTCGTAATACTTGGGTGAAAAATAGGTTGAATAGTACCGGAGCAAGGACACAGCCTTGTTTCATGCCACTGGAGATGTTGAAGTGGTCGGAAGTCTCTCCACCAGATAGGACTTCCCCTGTCATGTTGACATGAAAGAGCTGGATCAGTTTGACGAATTTTGCTGGGCAGCCAAGCTTGCTGAGCATCACCCACAATGCGTCCCTGTTCACTGTGTCGAACGCCTTTGTCAGGTCTATGAAGACAATGTAGAGACTCAGGTTCTGCTCAAGGCATTTTTCCTGCATTTGCCTCACCGTGAAGACCATGTCGATGGTGCTGCGATCTGGTCGGAAGCCACATTGTGATAATCTATAAATATAAAAATGACAACTATGTGAAATATGAATTTGAGAGAGAGTGAAAACAAGAAGATCAATTGGTAGCTTAGAAAAACAGTGCAAGGTACAGGTAATGGACAAAAGAGCATTAGTGCTAGACATGTCTAGAGAGAAAGAAATTAGGTAAGAGATAATATGAAGCCAGAATTGGAAACTCATGGATAGAGATGATAGAGAGGGAAGAATCAAATGATTAGAAACCTGAGTAACAGAATGATGTTAATTACCTTACTAAAAAGTAGGGAATAGCAAAAGAAGGTAAATACAGACAGGAAGGAAAAAATAATGTGATCTGCTTTGGTCTATTTAATGTTAAGATAATAATCTGGTGTGGCCTAGGGGAAAGCTGTGGGGTGGGTAGATAAGTCTAGAAGTCTTCCATATAGAAATAATGATTTTAATCTTATTAAATGATGACATCACCATTAGACAGAAAAGAAGAAAGTTGAGGATGGAAGAACATAGATCTCCAGAAATTTAAAAGAACACTTATTGATGACAATAGCTAAAAATAGATATAACACCTATTATTTTCCAGGTTTTCTTCTAAGAACTGTATTAATATTATCTCATTTGAACCTCATAAAATACTCTGGCAAACAGACAATACTATTATCAGAATTTTACAAGGAAAGAAATTGAAACTAAAAATGGTTAAGTGACTTGCCCAGGGTCATATAGCTAGCAAGTCTCTGAAGTAGGATTTAAGTTCATTTCTTCTTGATTCCAGGCCAAACCCTCCATTTACTGTACTGACCTGGCTGCCTCAATAAATAGATAGAAGAAAAACAAGAGTAAGACATATCTAAGTCTCACAGAAGAGACTACTGTATGTTTCCCTGTTAATAGAGTCATAGGATCATAATTTTAGAGATGAAAGGAACACCAATGGCCATCTTGTCCAGCACACACATTTTTCAGATTGTGTTTTTAGATGCTCACATAGTGTCTGCTTCAAATTCTTTACTCTCTCTCTGTCTCTCTCTCTCTCTCTCTCTCCCTCTCTCTCTCTCTCTCTCTCTCTCTCTCTCTGTCTCTCTCTCTCTCCCTCTCTCTCTCTCTCTCTCCCTCCCTCTCTCTCTCTCTCTCTCCCCCTCTCTCTCTCTCTCTCTCTCTCTCTCTCTCTCTCTCTCTCTCTCTCTCTCTCTCTCTCTCTCTCTCTTTGTCTGTCTGTCTGTCTCTCTTTGTCTCTCTCTCTCTCTGTCTCTCTCTCTCTGTCTCTCTCTGTCTCTCTCTCTCTTTATCTCTCTCTCTCTCTGTGTCTCTCTCTGTGTCTCTCTCCCCCCTCTCTCTCCCCCTCTCTCTGTCTCTGCCTCTGTCTCTCTCTCCTCAGTGAGGGAGCTTAGGGGCACCATGTCAAAGACATTATGGAACTTTTATTTATTTCCTTTTCTCTTACAGAAGGGCAAAGGTCCATGGGATTATGAATTTTAAATTGAAAAGAACATTAACGATCAAAGGATCATAGATTTTGAGCCAGTGGGGGACCTTAGAAGTCATTCTTTCCATCTTGCCTTTTTAAAAATAGATGAGGAAACAGAATCTAAATGAGGGAAACAGATTTGCCCAACATCAGTCAGGTAGTAAACTGAAGAGCTGGTGTGCAACTCTGAAGCTGCTTCATCTCAACTTTGCCTCTCCCTCCCAGTGCAATCTTGCACAAATTCATCGAATCAAATGGAATCTCTCTCGGCTTCCATTTCCTCATCTGTCATAGTCGGACTACAAGATCTTCAACCTACACACTGGTTCTACGTTGCTCAAAGTTCTCTTGAGCCTACGATCTCGTGACTCCAGAGGCAGATAAGAAAGAAGGTCGGAGTCCAAAGACCACTGAATTTGGAATCAGAAGCCCAGTTGGAATCGCAGCTACGCTCTGTGCTTTTGATGGAAACCTGAGTGAGTAGCTTCAGCCCTCTGGGCCAGGGTTTACTCATGTATTCAATACTAAGCTGGCCCTCCTGGTTCCCAGCCTGTCCTCTCGGGATCAATCTATTGAATGATGGTTTTCTTCGGCCGATTTCCATTGCTGCCCCACCATAGCGGCTGCTCGCTGAGACATGACAAGGGCTTGGCTTTGGTTAGAAACGCCCCCTTTACGTGAGGCGCAGCGAGGGCTGACCTGGCATTTAGGAGTGATTTTTGTTGTCCGGGAGGCATTCAGGCAAGCCTTCGTGGATTATCCGTCTTCGGTTTATCCACTCTGAGGGCTTTGACAACACGGCTTGACAGCACTATTGTGGGACTCAGACCGAGAAGGTGAAGATCTTTGCTCTGAACTCCATCGCTAGGTTGGGAGACCCTGGACAAAGCCTAACCTCCCCCCTCATTTTCGCTGGAATATCTCGCCTGGCCTGGATCACTTCATTATTTCTACTATTACCAAAAAGGAGCTGGCAGGGACTTGAGGCACGCTCGTCCGGCCTCTCCACTTAGAGCTAAGACCGGGCTGTTGTTCCAAACGAGAGAGTGCCTTGGGAAGCGCTTTGTAACACGGAAAGCACGAGAGAAGTCGGTGTCGTTCTCCTTGACAGGAAGGACCAATCGCTTAGATGGTCAGGAAAGGAGAAGGTCAGTTTTCCTTTGGCCACAATAAACAAATTGCCGGGAACTCCATTTCTCAGCCGCCAAGTCCATTCGACCACATTTCAGAGGATTTTTCTTCTCACTGTACACTCTTGTGACACGTGGTGACCTCATTAAAACCCTGTATAACAATTTCTGTGTTAATACACTTTGAAATCGACTCCCAGAGGAGCCCAGAAGTTGGAGCTCACTATAATGAAAGAGGAAATAATTAGGCAATGGGCAACCTAGAAGCAGAGGCAACTTCAGGCCTGGGCTGGCTTCTGATTAATTATACAAGTCATTGGTGAGTCGACCCCCTACCAGAACTGTTTAATCATGCCTGCAAGGAGGAAACATTGCCCAAACACTCAATGCATCCGTATTGTGAAGGGGGCCATCATGCAATGTAAGGCAGCATATGGCGACAACAAGGTCAACCATAGAGGGAGAGGATGGCCCTTGGTGGAGTCGGGGATGACGTGGAGCTAAATTAGATCCTTTTATTGTGATCCATCTATAAGATAGTTTTCAGAGTCAGAGATAGAAGGAAACCGACTACAGGGAGTCCCAGTTTTATCCCAGTGTGTTTTCCCTCTGCCACATGTAGTGCAAAACGCCATCTGGCCAAGGTTTGAAGACATCATGAAAGAAGCAACTCCTGCATTTGTGTAGCTAAATGTATTTGCTAGGAAGGACTCCTCCCCACCCTTCATATCAACATTGAGGCTCTCAGTAACTTCCGTACCATTGTTCCTCTTTCTGCCTTCTGGGGTCAAGCACAAGTCCAACTCCTCTTTCATAGGAGAGGCTAACAGGAACTTGAGACAGCTGCCCAATCTCCTTGAGGTATCTCTGCGCAAAACTGAACACATGATTTCTTTCAGCCTGAATCCCAGATGAAAATTGTATGAACCTCTCAAAGAATGGTTTAGACTTTCTTATCTTTATGAGGTTTCTCCCTTCTCTTGTCAAATGAGATCTAGAATATTATTATTGTATTTATTGATTAATTTGTTCATTGATAGGGCATGAATTTAATCCCTGCATCCAATATGGTTTCCTCCTTTTGGACATTCTCTAGTTTATTACTGTCACTCCCAAGATGCAATACTGGGAAATATACACAAGGCTGTATGCATATGGTAACCGCAAAGGACTCATGATGAAAAATGGTGTCCACAGCCAAAGAGGGACTTATTGGGGTCTGATTGCAGGTCAAAGCACAAAATCCGTCACCTTATTGCCTTCATGTGTTTTTTATTGTATGTATGACACGCATCTCCTGTCACAATATGAGCAATATGGAATCTGGTATTACATGAAAGCACTGCTATAGCCCATATCAAACCATTTATTGCCTCTTGGAGGCAGGGAAGGGAGAAGATCTGAATCCTAAAGTGTCATAAAACAATCATCAAAAATTGTTTCTACATCTAACTGGAAAATACATTTAAAATTACATACACGACATTTTGCTAGATAGCACAGACCCCCCAAAGAACTGTCCTCACCCTCCTGAAATGGAGCTTTGTCAGTGTGACAGACACATTTAGGGGAATCGTGTGCTACTGAACCAGAGATCCTGGCATATATTGATGGAGCCTCTTCTGGGCTCTCCTTTCTCCCACACCACTTTGAGAATATCTGATGATCACGTCAACCAGCTCACATAGTAGCGCTCCAATAAGCAAGATCTCCTTTACAAGGATCTGACTACTCTGTCCTCTTCTATCAGCTAAGTTAGGGATCTAACTCCTTCTCCTATGCCTTCTGAGCCAAGTCATGCTGAGATTCATTTTTTTAAACATTATTTTATTTGGTCATTTTCATACATTGTTCATTGGAAACAGATCATTTTCTTTTCCTCCTCCCCAACACCCCGCCACCCCTTCCCTAGCCGACGTGTGATTTGTCTGGGTATCACATGTGTCCTTGCTCTGAGCCCATTTCCTTGTTGTTGGAATTTGCATTAGGGAGCTCATTTAGTGTCTCTCCTCGATCATATCCCCTCAACCTCTGTAGTCAAGCAGTTGCTTCACCTCAGTGTTTTTACTCCCTCAGTTTGTCCTCTGCTTGAGGATAGTATTTTTTTTTCTTGTAGATCCCTGCAGGTTGTTCAGAGACATTGTAAAGCCATTACTGGAGAAGTCCATTACATTCAGTTGTACCACAGTGTATCAGTCTCTGTGTACAATGATTTCCTGGTTCTGCTCCTCTCACTCTGCATCAGTTCATGGAGGTTGTTCCAGTCTCCATGGAATTCCTCCACTTTATTATTCCTTTCAGCACAATAGTATTCCATCACCAACAGATACCACAATTTGTTCAGCCATTCCCCAATGGAAGGGCATCCCCTCATTTTCCAATTTTTGGCTACCACAAAGAGTGCAGCTATGAATATTCTTGCACAAGTCTTTTTCCTTATTATCTCTTTGGGGTACAAACCCATCATTGCTATGGCTGGATCAAAGGGCAGACAGTCTTTTATCGCCCTTTGGGCATAGTTCCAAATTGCCCTCCAGAATGGTTGGATCAATTCACAACCCCACCAGCAATGAATTAATGTCCTGACTTTGCCACATCCCCTCCAGCATTCATTACTTTCCTTTGCTGTCATGTTGAATAATCTGCTAGGCGTGAGATGATACCTCAAAGTTGTTTTGCTTTGCATCTCTCTGATTATAAGAGATCTAGAACACTTTTTCATGTGCTTATTAATAGTCTTGATTTCTTTAACTGAAAACTGCCTATCCATGTCCCTTGCCCATTTATCAACTGGAGAATGGCTTGATTTTTTGTACAACTGGTTTAGCTCTTTATAGATTTGAGTAATTAGACCTTTGTCAGAGGTTTTTGTTATGAAGATTATTTCCCAATTTGTTGCTTTCCTTCTAATTTTAGTTATATTGGTTTTGTTTGAAAAAAAAACTTTTTAATTTGATGTAGTCAAAATTATTTATTTTGCATTTTGTGACTCTTTCTAAGTCTCGCTTGGTTTTAAAATCTTTCCCTTCCCAAAGTTCTGACATGTATACTATTCTGTGTTCACCTAATTTACTTATAGTTTCCTTCTTTATATTCAAGTCATTCACCCATTCTGAGTTTATCTTGGTGTAGGGTGTGAGGTGTTGATCTAAACCTAATCTCTCCCACACTGTCCTCCAATTTTCCCAGCAGTTTTTATGAAATAGTGGATTTTTGTCCCAAAAGCTGGGGTCTTTGGGTTTGTCAAAGACTGTCTTGCTGAGGTCATTTACCCCCAGTCTATTCCACTGATCCTCCTTTCTGTCTCTTAGCCAGTACCAAATTGTTTTGATGACCACTGCTTTGTAATATAGTTTGAGATCTGGGACTGCAAGGTCACCTTCCTTTGTATATTTTTTCATTATTTCCCTGGATATCCTTGATCTTTTGTTCTTCCAAATGAACTTTGTTATGGTTTTCTCTAATTCAGTAAAATAGTTTTTTGGTAGTTCAATGGGTATGGCACTAAATATATAGATAAGTTTGAGTAGGATGGTCATTTTTATTATGTTAGCTCATCCCACCCATGAGCAATCAATGTTTTTCCAGTTGTTTAGATCTAGTTTTAATTGTGTGGAGAGTGTTTTGTAGTTGTGTTCATATAGTTCCTGTGTTTGTCTCGTCAGATAGATTCCTAAGTATTTTATATTGTCTTGGGTGACTTTAAATGGAATTTCTCTTTCTAATTCTTGCTGCTGAGCTGGGTTGGAGATATATAGAAATGCTGATGACTTATGTGGGTTTATTTTGTATCCTGAAACTTTGCTAAAGTTGTTGATTATTTCTATTAGCTTTTTGGTTGAATCTCTAGGATTCTTTAAGTAGACCATCATATCATCTGCAAAGAGTGATAGCTTGGTCTCCTCATTGCCAATTTTAATACATTCAATTTCTTTTTCTTCTCTAATTGCTACTGCTAGTGTTTCTAGTACAGTATTAAATAATAAAGGTGATAATGGGCATCCTTGTTTGATTCCTGATCTTATTGGGAAGGCTTTGAGTTTTTCCCCATTGCAGATGATGTTTGCTGATGGTTTTAGGTATATACTGTACTAGTCAGTCTAATTAAAAAAAGGAAAGGAAAAAAACCAAATTGACAGTATCCAAGATGAAAAGGGAGACCTTACCACTAATGAAGAGGAAATCAAGGCAATCATTAAAAACTATTATGCCCAATTATATGGCAAAAATATGGCAATCTAAGTGATATGGATGAATATTTACAAAAATATAAATTGCCTAGACTAAAAGAAGAAGAAATAAATTACCTAAACAACCACATATCAGAAAAAGAAATTGAACAAGTCATCAAAGAACTCCCTAAGAAAAAATCCCCAGGTCCAGATGGATTCACAAATGAATTCTATCAAACATTCAAAGAACAGCTAACCCCAATACTATACAAACTATTTGACAGAATAAGCCAAGAAGGGGACCAAATTCTTTTTACGACACACACATGGTAGTGATCCCAAAGCCAGGCAGGTTAAAAACTGAGAAAGAAAACTATAGGCCAATCTCCCTAATGAATATAGATGCAAAAATCTTAAATAGAATACTAGCAAAAAGACTCCAGCAAGTCATCACAAGGATTATCCACTACGATCAGGTAGGATTCATTCCAGGAATGCAAGGATGGTTCAATATTAGGAAAACCATCCACATAATTGACCATATAAACAAGCAAACCGACAAAAATCACATGATTATTTCAATAGAAGCAGAAAAAGCCTTTGACAAAATACAACACCCATACCTATTGAAAACACTAGAAAGTATAGGAATAGAAGGGCCTTTCCTAAAAATAATGCTGAGATTCATTTGCCAACACTCAGGATTATCTTTCCCCAAGTTCGCTATACTTTCCACGGTGTGTAGCTAAGACATCGTCCCTGTAGGTTCCTTATTATGACACAGTCCCAGAATAAACCCACCTTAGGGTGATGATTAAACTAGTATTAACTTTGCCATTTACAACAAGTAAGAGTAAAAGCTGGAAATAACCATTCGCATTATTATTTCAGAAAATCATTATGGCCTAATAATACTGCCAAAAAGGAATGCGTTGATTTTCTTCTACCGCCCCCAAAGATCAATTAAGATCTAGACCACTATTATTATGGATCCAGCTGGAAATATCAGCAAAATTGGAGATATTTTGTATAGTGGAACAGCTGTTTAGCTGAAAGGAGTTCCCAGCTGTTAGCAAAACTGCCACATCATGGGAGTAACTGATAATGTAGGCAAATTTACATTATCCCAAACTTCCAGTTGGGATCCTAAAGAATTTGTCATAGTCACAAAGGCTTGATCTAATGAAAAAAATACTTCAATATTATTTAGTGCTAACTCGACTTGGCGCTATACAATGGCATTAGAGTAATAAAAACAATGTGAAGCCTGGTTCTATGGAGAATTCATTATGGGAGAATATGGAGGGAGATGAGGACTTTTGATATTGCCTTGACCTGCTTCTGCCTGGACCTTAAATATGTCAGATGAAGTCAACTCAAAAAATACAGAGCTCAAAAAGAAATTAAATCCTGATACCAAAAACATAAATACTTTGGATGACGGAGAAAAGGGAGATCCATCTAATTTGAGTTTTCTCTGAAATATTTTGGAAACTGGGAAAAAATGCCACCAGATGCAGAAAAGACAAAGATTGCTCAATTTTAAAATAAAATAAAAAGAACAGAAGCTGGAAACTACTCTGAGTCCTGCCAAAGTTCTAAAGTATATTATTAAAGGACTAAACTAGCCCTTTTTAAAAAATGGGATCATTTAAAACCCACATATGTTCTTTAGATCGTATGAGACCAATGAAAAGGAAATCTACATTTTATTCATCTACATCAACCCTCCAAAGATACAGATGTAGATACTGAGACCAAGGCAGCTAACTGAATTGTTCAGTTTACAGGTAGGATTTGAAACCATAACCTCCCATTCCCAGAGCAAAGCTTTTTCCACAGTATCACATTAGCTCAGATAAGCATTCTTGCCATTTTGGCAATTGTAATTATATCGTATAACCAGATTTCTGCAAGGCACAGGATGAAGCCTCTTAGGACATTCTTAAGCAGGAAGGGGAGAGATGGTGGTCAAATTGTAATTCAGTTTGCGAGATTCTGAATTACTTGAGTGACAAGCTCCAAAGTGTTCTGCTTAATCGATCGTGGACAAACTGTAAGCTATTATTGTTAAGCATGACTGCTTATATCATAGAGTAATTGTATAACAAGTGCATTTGACCTTTATCTAGTCCCTTAACATTTGCTGAGTGTTCAATATACATTCTTTAATTTGCACTCCACAACCACCACGCGAGCTAGGCACTCGGGGCTTTATTTTCCAAAACTGTAAAAATGGCAAACCTGCAGCTTAAAGAGGTTCAACATGGCCCCACATCACGCGCAGCTTGTCAGTGGAAGAGCCCAGCTTAAACCCAAATCTTCCTGATCCCATGAAAATCTTCCATTCTTTGGATTACATCCTTGACCTTATTCCACAGCATCATCATTTCTACTTCTTGAACTAAACACAAGAGTCTTTCCGATTTTTCTCTTGGCTAGGATTGTTATCCCAGTTGTTATCAGCAACAAGAACAGTGAAGAGGAATTGTCTTGCTCATTCCATAATGAATTTCACAATTTCATTTCATAATGGAGCCATAAGCTGGGAAGAATGAAGTTGTACTATGCCATCACATTACCCATTTTTTTTTTGTTCTGAGATCTTATTTGTTACCATGAGATTTAGTTTATGCTCAGTAGCCTTCTGTAGAGAAGAACAAAACATAAAGAAAACAAAATTGAAATTTAAAAAGGTTGTCTTTTACAAATTCCTTCACACGCTAACAAAATGAAAAAAATAAAAGGAATGTAGCCTGGCATCCCAAGCTTTCTTTTTTATTTACTTTATTGCTTATTATTTTTAAAATATTTTTATAGGCTTTCTTGAAGTTTATGCCATTCTTGGGAGGGGTGCTCTTATTTTCTTTTGTAATGGAGTACAATTAGTACAAGGTCATTTAAGTTTCTATTTTACTAATGTATCAGCTCATTTTGATTTTATTTTAAATTTTGAACTAGTTTTAATTTTTAAATTAATTTTTTATTTTGAACTCTGATTTCACTGGCAGGTGGAACTCACAGTGAAGAAATTGCTCTCATCCCTCGCATAAGTCTTCGTCAATATGTAATCCTAAAGAGTTGTCTGGTACAATGAAATATTCAATATGAAGGGACACATAGCCCGGACATGTCAGATATAGTTGTGAGTACATTCGTGTGTGTATATGAATTTGCATGTACTTGTTTATGTTTCCTCATATTCATATGTTCACATATCTATATCTGTGTGCATCTCCAGCAGCATAGTGTTCTTTGTACCCATCCAGGCACACATATGTATGAATTCTGTGTGTCTATTATGTGTGTATGTGTGATTGTGAATGTGCATATGTATTTGTTTTAAATAGATCACAATATATGTAAGTAAACTTCCAATGAAGAATTGCTCAGGGAATTTTTTTAAGCAGCATCATCTAAAAGTAGGATGACCAGAGAAAAGGGTCTGCCTAAAGGTATGGTAAAAGAGGTAAGGAATGGCAAAAATGAGATGTGGACAGCTCACATTGTCCTTAGTTTACACACATGATCAAAGGATTGAGGAGGAGGATCCCAAGATAAGAAGGAAGAATTAATGAAAGTTTTAGGGCATGATATGGATAAGATTTTGCTGATTTGAAACAAAATACCAAAAAAAGAAAACTAAATCAGTCTTTCACTGAGAGTTCTGCTGCTCTCCATAATCATGGTGCTGGATGCCATATTGCTTCTAGATTCAGTACAATAGTTACTCAACATCATGATTGTTCTAACCTATGCATATTCAATCAAACATATGTCTTACCCAATTTATCTTAATAATAAATTGATCATATCTATTGAGGCTAAACAATATCATCCCAAAGGAATATCTTGCTATCAAACCTCTATAACCCTTTCAAAAATCAGAATGGAATTCACTGTGTGCATAATTCTGAGAAAAAAATATGGGTATTAAAACAAAATGTTCCATCAAACAATATTGCAATTCTCCCATGCTCTTATTTATGGTTGACTACAAAATAGTTAGTGCTTATCTACTATCAGAGGAGCCTGAACTTCATGCTGCCTTTTCCAGCAGAGATGGATTTTAATGGATAGACAGCTCAGTATTAGAGCGGAAGGAGTGACAGCCAGGAAGACTCTTTTTAAATTATTTAATTTTTAGATGTGGATATAATTCCCAATAACTAATTTTTGACATCTTTTGATCCATGTTCTTTCCCTCACTCTCTCTTACCCCTGCTCAAGATGGCAGATAATATGATAGAGGTTGTACACATGTTATCAAACAACACATATTTTTATGTTCATTGTGTTTTGAAAGATGACACATTGCTTGACATGAGAGAAAAGTTCATGAAGGAAAAAAAGTGAAGAATGGCATGCTTCAATCTGAATTCAGACTATTGTCAATTACTTTTATGTTGGGGGACAGTCTTTTTCATCATTAATCCCTTGGATTCTGGCATTGCTGATAATAGTTAAGTCATTGCTCTTACTGTGTAAAGCATTCTGTTAACTTCACCTCACTTCATTTCATATGTCTTTACAGGCTTTTATTGCGATTATCTTGTTCATTATTTCTTATGGCAACACGATTCTTTTTCCATCATAATCCTATATCAAATCTTGTTCAGCCATTCCCTAATCAATAGTCAGCCTTTCAGTTTCCAATTATTTACCACCATAAAAAATTGCTTTAAACATTTTTTGGTGTAAGTAGGTTCTTTTCTTCTCTTTGGAATATAGAGCTAGAAATAGTATTGATGGCATTGATGACATTTCTGGGTCAAAGAGTATGCATAGTTTATGGACTTTTGGCAATGGTTCCAAATTGTTCTCCAGAATGGTTTATCAGTTCTTTGCTTCACCAGTGTGTCCCCTTCAATATTTTTAATTTTCATTTTTGTCATATTAACACATCTTATAAGTATGAAGTGGTACCTCAGATTTTAATCTGAATTTCTTTAATCAAGAATGATTTGGAGAATTTTTATATGAAGAAAGATAGTTGTCATTTCTTCATCTGAGAAATGTCTATTCATATTGTGAGACAATTTATTAATTAGGCAATGTTTTTTTTTCCTTATAAATTTGACTCAGTCCTCTATATATTTGAGAAATGAGTCCTTTGTCAGAGACAGATTACATCAATTTCCCACAGTTTGTTTGTTTTTATTCTAATCTTAGTTTCATTAGTTTTGTTTGTTCAAAACCCATTTTAATTTAATATAATTAAGGTTACCTATTTTACATCTTGTAAAGTTTTCTAGATCTTGTTTGGACAAAATTTGTTTCCCTTATCCATAGTTCTGATAGGTAAATTATTTGGGGCTCTTCTAATTTGTTTATGGCATCATCCTTTTGTTTAAAAATCATATATTCCTTTTGACTTTATGTTATCACTTCTTTATCTCCAGTGAGGAGGACTCAAATATTTACTAGCTGTGTGACACTGGGGAAGTCATTTAACCACTATTTGCCTCAATTTCCTCACCGTAAAATAGAAATAGCATCTACCTCCTACATTTTTGTAAAGACAAAATGAGACAATGTTAAAGCACTTAGCATAGTGCTAAGCTATAGCATATATATACATATATTCATATATATATGCATGCATATGCATATATATATATAGAGAGAGAGAAAGTGCAAGCTCTATACACTTGTTAAGCTACTCACCACATTTTTGTGCCCACTGTTCTCCAACTCCCAAATGACATGTATATATGTAGGTGGACATATTTATTCTAGAGTAGAACAATATCCTGAATTCATTCAATAAAGTGATAAGACCATATCTATAAATATACCAGTTGAAACCATGATAGGCACTTAGACAGAGAATTCTAATAAAGTAAGCTAAGGACCTATAGAGATGCATTCTTGTTTAAGATGAAAATTTTGTCATATCATAACTAGTTCTATTTTTCTCCACTTTTCATACTACACACCAGAAATCCTAAAAATTCTCTAGGAAATGCAGAAAAAGAACAGGACTGCTGAAAGATGTTTCAAATTATTGTAAATATGGAAGTCAATATGCTTATTCAGTCCTCCAGAAACAACTATCAAATTATTGATCAGGCTGATGGCTGATTACTTTTTGTACTCGATATATATGTTATTTAAAGCATTTAGCTTATAGTTGACTTGAGAGCTAACATGTATCAACGGGGATTGGTGTACTTGTCAAAATGATAGTTTGCTTATACCCACTTTTTTGTTCTTAAAGCTAGTTGTTATTTAAAACTCTTTTGATGTGCTGATGAGGGCAGTTAAGTTAATCATTAAGCTGAGAACTGAAATATCTATGTGAACATCATCTACTAATTTGTAGGTTGTTAAAAGACTTAATTTAACCAGCTGATGGGCTTTCGAAGTGACCTCCCCCTGGACATTATATGATTAAAATCTCTACTATGTTAGATTAGAAGAAATCACTATAAATCAGTCTTAAACTGCACAGATTTATCTGTCCATATGATCTCTTAATCTTTTGCCATTACATCATGGTGCCTGCATCTTTCAAAAGGCTGTCGAGACCTAAAACTTAGCTAATTTGATTTAGGTGATTTCCTTAGCCACAGAACTATGTACTCAAGTAAATCATTGCAAGTTCATTCTCCTATCCAACCCCTAGAGTGATATAAAGTTGGGCTGGTTGCAAAGCTAAGAGTGGACTCAATTCCTTGACTCCTAACACTCCCAGACAGCCAGCTGCAAGTATGCCAGGACAGACACTGTAGAACTAAAATGTTTCAACCTCCAGCTTAGTGCTCTTCACCTAAAATGAAAGAACTGCCTCTGAAGCAAAGGCTAGGGACCCATTTTCATGGTCTCTCTTTCAATGGCAGATGCAATGGGACCACAGTCCCATTCTCTTACAAATCATCTCTCTCTCAACACCAGCAGCAAAGGAAATGAGAAGTGGTATTGTCAAGAAAACCACATTTGGAAAGGACCTCCTAGTTCCCATTCTGCTATTCTATCAAATAAAAAGAACACAAACCACCATGTGGATAGCAGACAAAAAGAGTTTAAATGTTTACATTTGTCTCAGAGTTTTTTTCCAAGACCCTTCATTATGTGCCACCAGTTTCAGACACACATAGGCTCCTCAGATGCTTCCAAGTGGGAATTCCATTGATGATGCTTGCATGGTGAGACATTTCCTGGCTACATGCATATTTTTCTATTGGGTCATTAGGAATTTCCTGTTGAGATGAATACTTTACTCATACCCATTTTACAGAAGAAAAAACAGAATCACATTTGCATGTTAGTGACTAAAAGTTCATGTCAGAGGTGGGATGCAAATATTACCACTCACTGGGAGTCATAAATTCAATCTACTATGAGACATGCATTTCTATCTCTACTGAATCCATCAGAGTGATCCGCCATCTTCTTTCTTTGTTAAATGATTTGAAAGTTGCTGCCATCAAAGATAGCGAATTCTATTTTTGAATGTCTTTAAGTACTACATTTACAAGCATTCATATACACATAAGTATGAATATATGCATCCTATTCATACCAAATATCATCATACACATGCATACACTCATACACACTACCTTAACATGTCTATCCCATACTTCTTTTTTTTTTAATTTTTTTATTCATTTTAGGAAATTGGGGGTATTTTTAGTCCTGCTGTTTCACTGTGTTTAATAATTCAATGGTTACCGCAATTCACTTGGATCTAGAAAGTCTGGGTAGAAATCTTAGATTAGACAATTAAGAGCTATGTGAACCTGTGCAAATCCATTATATTATCCAGCCTTAGTTTCCTTCAGTATTCTATCCAGTGTGTCACATAGATACCTCAAATATGTTTTAACTTTTAATGATGCATTTTATTTTATATATGATATAATATAATATATTATATTTTATATTATCTACACATAGATTGTTCCAATTTGTGAGATCTCCTATAAAAAAAGGAAAATGGTTTAGTAAAATTAATTAAACAGTGAATCAATTTGAAATGAATCAAAGAAAGTTTGGTATGTTGTTTCATCATTATCACTTTACTTCTCATTATTATAACATATTCTTATGATTTGTTCTCATACTTACTCTTAGTATTCCACTGCTTTCTTCATTTTTACCTTAATCTTTTGATCTATGAATCAATGCCTTTTTATTTTTAATTAATTAATTGCATTATTATATTAAAACACCCAGTTAATTCAACATATTGAGAGAGAGAAATAATTATTTGTATTTCTCTGGAGGTGGGCAAAAAATTCTTCAAACAACATTTCAGTTCCTGTATATGAAGTTCTTTTGGTTCTGTTCATTTCTCTTTTCATAATTTCATGTAGGAACGGTCAAAAATTTTGAGCTGACAGTGTTTGGATAAAGAAACCAAAACTATATGCAATTGCATATATGCATATAAAAAAACTATATGAATGAATATACTCTGTCATTTTTGATCAGGGAAATACAAATCCAAACAACTCTCTGATATCATCTCAAACCCATCAGACTGACTGACTAACATGATGAAAGTACAAAATAACAAAAGTTGGAAGACTTGTGGGAAAATGGGGACACTAGGAATCGCTTGTTGGAACTCTGAATGGAAACAATCATTTCAGAGAGCAATCTAGAATTATACCTGAAGAATTTCAAAATTATATATATATATACATATATATATATATACATTTTGACTGAGGAATATCATAATTGGATTTATTTTCCAAGTTTATAAGGGAAAATGAAAAGAATATATATATATATATACATATATATATTCTAAAATATTTAAAGAAGCCTTCTTTGTGCTGGCAGAGAAATGGAAATTGAAGGGATGCCTATCAATTGGACAATGGCTAAACAAGTTGTGGCATGTGATTATGATAGAATATATCTACTGCAAGATACAAAATGATAAGTTGGTTATAAGTTTCTATGGATTTATGATCTAAAATAGTTAACAATATCAGTCTTTTAGATATTTCTGTGTAATTTCTGTGCTCTAATATGTGGCCTATTTTTGTAATATTCCCATGAGATAAATAAAATATGTAAATTATTTAGCAGCCTTATTTAAAAGGACATATGTCTTTTAGTTCCATTTTTTTGAGCAATTCGTTGAGGACTATATCATTGCTTCTGTTTATCATTCTTTTAGACATATCAAAACTAAGTGATGGATATTGGTACTCCTGGTAATACTATGTTACTGTCTATGTATTCATATAAGTTAGTTTCAGTTAATTTCTTAATAAAATTTCAGTGTTAATGAATTTGAATAAGTTCATTTATAATGGTTTGCTATTTATGGTTTCTTTTCATATAATTTGGTTTGCTGTTTATAGTTTCTTTTCATATAATATAATTTTCTTCTTTTTTCTTCATTTTTATTATTATTTGATTTTTCATATAATGTGATTGAAATTTCTGCTTTTTTTGATTCAATGGATGAAAAAAAAAGCTTTTTTTTTTCCTTTCCCGGATTTTATTTTCTAAATATATATATATATATTTTGTTTTTGATGTGTTTTTAAAAGGACCTATTTGTAAGGTTTTGCTATCTCATCCAATCTCACTTTTTTATTTCATTGGATTGTTTAATCAATTAACATTTGAAGTTATAAGTTAAGTGTATATTTTCCTCCATTTGTCTCTAATTTTATGTTATGGCTTTCTCCATCTTCTGTGGTAAACATAGGAAAGTGTTTCTTCAGTGGTTTTATATTGTTTTCTCCTCCTCACCCTCTGTCATTTATAACTCCTTCCTCTTTGGGATTTTGCTCAACAAGTTCCTATTTTTCCCTGATATTGATGGTTGTTTAATTCCTCTTCTCTCCTTTTCTCCTGCCATTTAGGCCAGTAGATATTCCCTTCTTATCCTCTCTTTCAATTAGTCTTGTTAATTGCTATTTTTTCTTTCATTTTTGTGACCCTTCCCAAAGATGATTTATCTCATTCTCCATTCTCTCTTTCTTTCTACTCTAGACTTTAATCCTTTGGTTCATGACTCCTGTAATCTATGTCTATTCTCTATATAAACCCTGAAATAAAACTTTTTGAGTCATAAATGATATGCTTTCCTCTTTTGGTACTTTTCTACCACTTCCTTGTAAAGCTGGCCCTTTTGATTCCCCTTTTCCACTGTGCCTCTCCACAACGATGACAAGGATAGTGACCCATGATAGAACCCTACCTCCACCCCACCACCACATCACTTTGCCAGTTATGGAGCCCAACTCATATATACTCCAGTTTCTATCTTTTATCAATTTCCTTGACATCTCTTCATTCTATTACCTCCCACACCCCAAAGTGTCAGTTTCCACAAGGATTTCTAAGTACTCCGTTTTTGACATAGAACAAGTATCACACCATTCATAAGATCTTTATCTCCCTTCTTAGAACCCCTATTTGCAGAAGAGCATTCATCAATTGAACTCCTTTCACCACTTATGACTTTCACTCTCCCCAACCCCACCCTGCTTTTCAATCTTTCCTCCTCACCCACTCCTTCATAGGCGCTTCTCATCCTGAGGGAACAGAGGAGTTACTTTCTTCTCACGACTAGTTTTTTTATGGACCCTGATGCATCAAAAGAAGCCTCCCCCTTTCTCCTTCTCCCTTTTATGTTCCCTTCTCATTTTGTGATGCCCCATAATGATTACTGAGGCACCCGTAGGCTGAGTGTTACCAAGTTCTGGCCATCCTGAATCAGGCTTATCTCTTCATTATTCTTTTCAACTAACTTTTGCCTTCACCTCCATCATCTTCTACATATTTAGGAACACTTACTTTTCATTTCTATTGTTATTCTGTTGCTAGTGCTGGACTTTATTTGTGCATTCATTCACACCTTCTACATGATTGTCATCTGAGGTGTTTGAGAAGCAAATAATGGTTTTCTTTCTAAAAATATCTCAAATATCCTTTTTTATTGAAAATCATTTTTTAAATTTATTTATGGTTAATCTTAGATTTTATGGGTAAGTCACACCAGGGTCCTGCACCCTGCCCCTGACTACTCTTCAGGAAATATTATTATATTTCCTCCTGTGTTTTCTGGTTGTTGTATAAAAGTATTGGGTTAATTGAAAATGCTTTCCTTTGTATTTGAATATCTTTTTTAAAATTACTTGTAGAACCTATTGTTTCTGAAATGAATTATTGAAATTGACTGATGTAGGTCTTGTAGTCTGAATCTTTTGTTTCCTGGAAGTGATCTGTGAAGTTTTTTTAAATTTTATTTGTTCATAAATTATAGGCAATTATCTTTTATTATTTCTCAAATGGCAACATTCAGGTTTCTGGTCTTGTGTTTGTTTAGAGCTGTGTATGATCTTCAGGGTTTCCTCTCTGCATGCTGCTTTTGAAATCAATAGACAGTTATTTGATAGTGAGTCTGTTTCCTTTTAAAGTTATTGCCTTTTGTTTGCTTCAAAATTGTCTTTCACTACTGTATTTGCCATCCCAAACAGCTGACCTCTGTTTCCTTAGTGAAATTTGTCATTGCAGATTTGAGTTCCATTTCCCCTATACTATATTCACTACTTGGCTGTAGAGGTCACAAATTCAGCTTGTCTAATTCTCTCTCTTTTTTTAAATTTCAAGCTACAGAGGAATAAAACATTGTAGTTTCATGTTCTCCAGAAATTCCACAAGGCCCTCTCCCTCTGTTTCTCTGCTTTTCAGAAGAGATGTTTAACAGGACAGGATAATGCCACTATTGTACTTTCTTTTTGTTGTGACTCAAACAAACATCCATATCCTAGAGTCTGGATTTTTATAGCCCTAGAGAGGAACAGCAGGATAGTGTTTCAGGTTTGGCTTTCATATTATTCCTAGTACTTCCTCGCTTACATTAGCATGATTATTCACTTCATATTTGGCATCATTTCACATATATCTACTTCTTTTAATTCCAAATTTCCTACAATATGGAGAATGATGAAGTTGTTTCATCTTTTTTGTAAAATTTCTAATTTGAAGAGGACTGATAGGTTGTGAGATGAGAAAAATGTTTATTCTTTTCTTTTGTTAATCCTATAGCCTAGATTAGAATATTGATGCTAGGGTATGAATTGTTCATTTGGTCCTTTCTTCACTCTATCAAATCAGACAAAAGTTTCCATGTTTTTTTTCTTTGAAATAATTTATTTCTTAATTTCTTATAGTACAAAAGCTCTCCATCATCATATTCAGATCCAACAATTTCCCAATTGATAGACACACTCTTTGTTTCTATATTGGGACACCAGTTAACAACTATTGTAAACATATAGTAGTTAAAATATTTTTTCAACTCATTCTTGTTAAATTAAACAGATTTGATTTTTCTTCCATTAAAATATTTTAATTCATATTGAGAAACGAAACTGTGGAGATATTTGAGGAGCCAGGGGCCTGAGGTTAATGAGTCTCAAGTCACTCAATGTCAGCAGGCATAAAATCTAACTGCTTGTCAATTCTGGTACACTGAAAAAATGTTCCCTGTCGAGACAACCTTCATCCTTATTTGTAGCTGAAGCTGACAATAGCTGGCTTGGCTTCAGAAAAAGTCACTTTTTTCATATGTGTGCAAGATGGCATCTCAGAGTTGCTCTGACACAGGCACCAATCAGCCAATGAGTCCTCTCATCATTCCCATCATCAGCCACCTACCTATTGTAATGGACCAACTAATGAGACAAAACATTAGGGTGATTTTCCACCCTGAGTAGCACAGACAAGACAGTGTTTCCCAATGAATATCCACTCTCAGTGAGTCAAATAAGATTTTCAACCCAAAGGTCAGGTTTCTTTCTTTCTTTCTGCTCTCTTTTTGTTTCTCTGTCTTTCTTTTTTCTTTCTTTCCTTTATTTCACTTAGCCTCTGGCAACACAAACTAAAAAAATGAGGATATAAAAATATAAAATATAAGAAATAATATACAAAATAATCTCGTTGTCAGCATAATTTTATGAAACAGAGAAATAGAATAATATGCAAAGAACAACTATGATTCCTACAGACTGATAGTAATCAAACTAGTCTTGGATTTAAAAGCAGAAGATATAGGTGTCACCTAGGTGACTCAGTGAATTGAAAGCTAGGTCAGGGAACTGGTGGTCTTGAGTTCAAATGTGACCTCAGACACTTCCTAGCTCTGTGAATCCAAGCAAGCCACTTAACCCCAATTGCCTACCCCTTACCACTATTCTGCCATTCCAATACAAATTATTGATTCCACGACAGAAGGTATTTTGATGTTTTTAAATAAAATTCATTTATTTAGAATATTTTCCATGATTACATGATTCACAATTTTACCCACCCCTCTTCCCTCCCTACATCCGGAGCTGAAAAGCAATTCCAATGTGTTTTGCAAGTATCATTTATCAATGTCTATTTCCATATTATCAATATTTGCAATAGAGTGATCTTTTAATGCCCAAACCACAATCATATCCCCATTGAACCATGTGATTGATTATAGGTTTTTATTCTGCATTTCTACTCCCACAGTTCTTTTTCTGGAAGTGGATACTGTTCTTTCTCATAAATTACTCAGTGTTGTCCATGATCATTGCATTGCTACTAGTAGAAAAGCCTGTTACATTTAATTGTGCCACAAATTTTAATTTCTGTGTAGAATATACTCCTGGTTCTGCTCATTTTTCACTGAATATTTCCAGTTAGCATAGAAATCCTCCATTTCATCATGCCTTTCAGCACAATAATATTCCATCACCATCAGATACCACAATTTTTTCAGCCATTCCCCAATCAAAGGGCATCCCCTCATTTTTCAATTTTTTGTCACCAAAAAGAGCACAGCTATAAATATTTTTGTAAAAGTAGTTTTCCTTATTATCTCTTTGGGGTACAAACCCAGCACTGGTATGGCTAGATCAAAGGGTAGGTAGTCTTTTACCACCCTTTGGACATGATTCAAAATTGCCTTCTAGAATGGTTGGACCAATTCACAACTCAATCAGCCATGTATTAGTGTCTCAATTTTGGAATATCCCATCCAACATTTCTTACTCTCCTTTGCTGCCATATTGACCAATCTGATAGGTATAAGTTGGTACCTCACAGTTGTTTTGACTCGCATTTCTTTAATCAGGAGAAATTTAGAACACTTTTCAGGTGATTATTGAAAGTTTTTCTTTTTATTTCTTCATTGGATAACTGTCTATTCATATCCTTTAATAATTTGTCAGTTGGGGAATGGCTTAACTTTTTGTAAATTTTACTTAGTTCTCTATATATTTGGGAAATTAAACCTTTGTCAGAGAGTTATGTTCTATTTTTTCTAGTTTGATACTCCTAATTTTGGTTGCATTAGTTGTGTTTGTACAAAACCATTTTAATTTGATGTAATCTTTCATTTTATATTTCATAATGTTCTCTATCTTTTGGTTGGCCTTAAATTCCTTACTTTCCTATGGAAATCAGAGGTGTACTATTATATGTCCACCTAATTTACTTATATTATTCTTTATATTTAACTCATTTACCCATTTTGGATTTTTCTTGGTATAGAATGTGAGATTTTGATCTAGACCTGATTTTTCCCATACTGTTTTTGAACTTTCCCAGCAATTTTTTGTCAAAGAGTGAATTCTTGTCCTAAAAGCTGGGATCCTTGGGTTTATTGAACAATAACTTCCCAAGGTCAATTAATTAATCATAGTTGATTCCATTGATTAACCCTCATATCTCTTAGCCAGTACCATATAGTATTGATTACCATTGCTTCATAGTACAGTTTAAGATCTGGTGCTGTTAGGCCCCCAACTATTACTTTTTAAAAAAATTATTTCCCTTGATATTCTTGATTTTTCATTCTTCCAGATAAACTTTGTTTTAATTTTTTTTCAAATTCTAAAACAAAGGTTTTTGGTAGTTTAATAGGTATGGCACTGAATAAGTAAATTAATTTGGGAAGGATTTTCGTTTTTATTATATTATCTATTAATGTTTTTCCCAATTTATTTTTATTCTGTAATTGCTATTGCTAGTGTTTCTAGTGTTATTATATATTATTATTAAATAATAGACATGATAATGGGCATCATTGCCTCACTCCTGATCATATTGGGAAGGTTTTGAATATATATTATTTATTATTTGGGGGAATGGCTCTTTTATTCCTATACTTTCTAATATTTTCAAGAGGAATGAGTGTTGTATTTTGTCAAAGGCTTCTTCTGCAACTATTGAGATAATCATGGGGTTTCTGTTGGTTTGATTATTGATATGGCCAAGTATGTGGATGGTTTTCCTAATATTAAACCATCCTTGCATTTCTGGTATAAATCCAACCTCACCATATTAAATATTCCTTGTGATCACTTGCTGGAGTCTTTTTGCTAATACTTTATTTAAGATTTTCGTATTTATGCTCATTAAGGAGATTGGTCAGTAGTTTTTGTTGTTTGGTTTAGGTCTTCCCAGCTTGGGAATCAGTACCATATTTGTGTCCTAAAAATAATTTGGTAAGACTCCTTCTTAGCTTATTTTGTCAAATAATTTGTAGAATATTGCAATTAGTTGGTCTTTAAATACTTGATAGAATTCCCTTGTGAATCCATCTGGCACCGGGGATTTTTTTTTTTAGGAAGTTCCTTCATGGTTTGTTCAATGTCTTATTTTGAGATAGAATTATTTAAATATTCTATTTCCTCTTTTGTTAATCTAGGCAATTTAGATTTTTATCAATATTCATCATTTCACCAAATTATCATATTTCTTGCCATATAATTGGGCAAAATCATTCTTAATAATTTCATTAATTTCTTCCACATTAGAGCTGAGATCACCCTTGTCATGTTTGATACTGTTAAATAGATTCTCTTCTTTCTCATTTTTATTAGATTAACCAGTACTTTATTTTTTTCAAAATAGCACTTCCTAGTCTTATTTATTAGTTCAACAGTTCTTCTATGTTCAATTTTATTCATTTGTCCTTTAAGTTTTAGGATTTCCAACTTAGTTTTTATCTGGTGATCTTTAGATTGTTCTTTTTATAATATTTTAAATTGATAGTTCAATTCATTGATCTCCTCCCTCTCAATTTTTGTTGCTATAGGCACACAGAGATATACATTTTCCCCTGAGTACTGCTATGACTGTATCCTATAAATTCAAATATATTGTTTACTCATTGAAATTCCCTATTGTTTCTATTTCTTTTATGACCTACCAGTTTTGAAGAATTAGATTACTTAGTTTCCAATTAATTTTAAATTTGCCTTTCCATGGACCATTATTAATCATAATTTTACTGCATTCTGACCTGAAAAGGTAACATTTATTAATTCTGCTTTTATGCATTTGTTTGCACTATTTCTATGCCTTAGTACATGATTGATCTTTGTATATATACCATGTATTGCTGAGAAGAAGATAGATTGCTTTTTATCGCTATTCAATTTTCTCTAGAAATGTATTAACTCAATTTTTCCCTAACATTTCATTCACTTCCCTTACTTCTTTCTTATTTTTTTGGTTTGATTTATCTACTTCTGAAAGGGGAAGGTTGAATTTCTCCACTAGTATGGTTTTACTATCAATTTTGTTTTTAAGCTTCTTTAATTTCTTCTTTCGAAATCTAGATGCTATAACATTTGTTGCATAAATATTTAGTAATGATATAACTTCATTCTTTATAGCACATTTTAGCAAAATATAATTTCCTTCCTTATCTCTTTTAATCAGATCAATTTCTACTTTAGTTTAGACTGGTATCATGATTGCTATTCCTGTTTTTTTTTTTGTTTTTGTTTGTTTGTTTTTACTTTCGATGATGCATAAGGATTTCTGCTCCAGCCTTTTACTTTGAATCTGTGTGTGTCACTCTTCTTCAAATGTTTTTCTTATAAACAACATATAGTAGGGATTCTGGATTTTAATCCACTCTGCCAGCCACTTCTGCTTTATAGGTGAGTTCATTTGATTCACTTTTATCTTTATGATTACTAATTATGTATTTCCCTCATCTTATTATTCCCTTTAGATCCTGCTCTATTCCCTTTCTTTCTTTTCCTCTTCACCAGTATTTTGCTTTTTGTCATCCCCTTACTTCTCCCTCCCTCCAAATGCCTCCCACTTCCCTTGTCTTATTCCCCTTCTACTTCTATGTAGGGTAACATGCAATTCTATACAGAATGGTGTAGAGTAAGATAGAATTCTTTACTCCATTTTCTCTCTCTGAGCCAGTTACAATGAGAGTAAAGTTTACGTATTTCCTATCACCATCCTTATAATGACTTTGCACTCCTCTTTATGCTATATAATTCATCCAATTCTATCTCTCTTCTCTTATCTCTCAGTGCAACCCTCTATTTCAGCCCTTGATTAATTATTTTACATATTATTCACATGCATATATGTCATGTCATACATAGATATCATTCTATATCATCACATTTACATACACATCATGTAATCACATACATCAGATTATTCTAATCAGCTTTTTCACCCTCTTTCTTATGTGGATTTTAGATTTACTGCACCCTGTCTAGTCTTTAGAATTTGGGCAACCAGTAATGTATACAGCCTCACTTAAGGATTAACTGTGGGAGAGGATGGTCGGTGACCCGCGTGAGCTACCAAGTGACAAATCAGAAACAACTGAATGAGGCCTTGGGCTGCAATCATCCATAAGTCACCATTGGTAGATGTGAGACACAGAAAATGATGTAAAAACTACCTTTATATTTCGCATCACTTCCTATAAGTTTTTTTTTTTTGAGGACTTTGGCAGTGAAACTTGACTTGGTAGAGGGTGGGATCTCAGACTGCTTCCATTAGGAGACCATGTGGTGAGTGATAAGGCTGACTCCCCTTTCCCTTGACCTTTCTGAAGGCGCCAGCCTCCAAGGAGGCCTATCCTATTGGAGGAAGCCTCGTGGCTGGAAGGTGAGCTAGATTAAATCTTCTGGGAAGGCCCCTTGGCTAAGAGGCCCCTCAACTCCCCTGGCTCAGACCAGGCCAGAGCAGATCTTTTCCCTTTCTCTCTCTCTCATTCTTAATTTTGTCCTTCTTTGTAAATAAACCACCATAAAATTCTATTCTGACTGGAATATTTCATTGGGATTTAGAATTTAAATCCCTGGCAACCATTAAATAATATATTCAGTCTCAACCCTAAAATTTACCCTTAACACTTAGTAAATTCCTTCTATCTTCTCTACTACTAAGAGTAATTTTTGAGAATTAAAGCAATCCTCTTTCCATATAGACATATAAACATTTTGAACTTAATGAGTCCCTTAAATGTTTTTCTTATTTACCTGTTTGGGCTTCTCTTGGGTCTCATGTTTGGACTTCAATTTTGTTGTTGTTGTTGTTGTTGTTTAGGTCTGGCTTATTCCTCAGGAATGTTTGGAAATCTTCTATTATAGTCAATGTCCATTTTCCTCCCTGAAAGAACAAATTCAGTTTTGCTATATAGATGACTTTAAATTGCAAATCCAAATCTTTTGATTCCTGAATATCGCATTTCATGCCTTTTGATTCTTTAATGTAGAAGCTGCTAGGTCCTGTGTGATTCTAATAGTAGCTCCATGGTATTTGAATTCTTTCTGGTTCCTCAAAGTATTTTTCTTTTGGCTTGGTGGCTCTTGAATTTAGCTATTACATTCCTGGAAGTTGTCATTGAAGGATTTCTTTCTAGAAGTTATCTGTGAATTCCTTCAATTTCAATTTTATTTTCTTGTTTAAGGATCTCTGGGCAGTTATCTTTGATAATTTCTTGTACTATGATGTCCAAGGTTTTTTCTTGATCGTGGCTGTTCAATAATTCTCCAATTGTCTCTCCTAGATCTATTTTGTAGGTCAGTTGCTTTTTTAGTAAAATATTTCATGCTTTCCTTTGTTTTTGATTCCTTTGATTCTGATTTATTTCTTCTTGATTTTTCATGAAGTCATTAGTTTCCACATGGCCAATTATGATTTTTGAGGCATGGATTTTCCTCGGTCAGTTTTTGGTTCTCCTTTTTCCATTGGCCCATTTCTTCTTGCATCACTTTCATTTCTCCACCCCATTTTTCCTCTGCTTCTCTTAATTGGTTTTTAGAGTCTTATTTAAGCTCTTTCTGAATCTGTTTTCAATCCATAATTTTCTTTTGGACTTTGCATGTGTTTCCTTTGCTTTAACTGTCCTCTTCTGTGTCTGTACCTTTTCTTTGTCTCTATAAAAATTCTTTAGAGATGGGTGCTTTTTTTATTTGTTTATTTTTCCTATGAATTATAGGTAGACTTTGTTTACTGAGGAATTGGTCTAACACCTTAAACTTCATTCCTTCCTTGATGTTATTCTAAGCTTATTTTATGGGGTTTTACCAGTTTCTGGTTTGGAATATGATGTGATGGTTTGAGGGATAAGAGTTCTGAGATCCCCCTCTGATTCAATTGGCCGTTGAGATGTTAATGACTAAAGGACTTGCCTCAGGCTTGGGTGGAAGTTTTTGATCTCACTCTGAACTTGATCAGGCCAGGGAATGATCAAATTCCATCCCCAAGCTTAGGCTCACATTTTTGATCTTCCTGTGTACTTGATCCAATCAGGCACATCCTTGATTACCCTGTCTTGGGCCCATGCCCTTGGTTTTGGGCAAAAAGATACACTACCACACCCTGTGAATTGTGCTCTCACTCCAACATGTGAAATATATTCTCATCCCAAGCTCCGACTGGGATTCCTGGCTTCATTCTGGGACCACAAGAATCAGCCCACTTTACCCAGATTGCCCTGGGCTATGACTCTAGACTTATCCACTGGTTTGAAATTTCAAGAGGTCTGGGTTGTCTAGTGTCACTATTTTCCCACACAGTATCTCAGGATATGATTATTGTCTTGGGCTTAGGTTCTGAACCTGGGACAACAGATATGGGGTGAGGGATGTATGACTTGCTCTTGGATTGCTTTTCCCTCCTTGCTGACTCTGCTGTCCTCTCACCCCAGTGCCCCAGATGTTCTCTGCCTACCCTTTGGGTTTTCTTTTCTTGATAGTTGTTTCTATCTGTTTCTTTGTTTGTACCTTCACATCTATATTCATTTTGTGGTGATTTTTTTTAAAGAGTGTTAGCTATTATTACTATTATTTATTATTATTTCCATGAACTCTTTTTTTTAACATTATTTTATTTGGTCATTTCCAAACATGATTCACTGGAAACAAAGATCATTTTCTTTCCCCCCCCCACCACCACTTTTCCCTCTCCCATAGCCGATGCACGATTCCACTGGCTATCACATGTGTTCCTGCTTCTAACTCATTTCCATGTTGCTGGTATTTGCATTAGAGTGTTCATTTAGAGTCTCTCCTCTGTCATATCCCCTCAACCCCTGTAGTCAAGCAGTTGCTTTTCCTCCTTGTTTTTACTCCCACAGTTTATCCTCTGCTTGTGGATAGTGTTTTTTAGATCCCTGCAGATTGTTCAGGGACATTGCATTGACACTAATGGAGAAGTCCATCACCTTCAATTGTACCACAGTGTATCAGTCTCTGTGTATAATGATTTCCTGGTTCTGCTCCTTTCATTCTGCATCACCTCCTGGAGGTCATTCCAGTCTCCATGGAATTCCTCCACTTATTCCTTTTAGCACAAAAGTATTCCACCACCAACATATACCACAATTTCTTCAGCCATTCCCCAATTGATGGGCATCCCCTCGTTTTCCAATTTTTGGCCACTTCAAAGAGTGCAGCTATGAATATTCTTGTACAAGTCTTTTTCCTTATTATCTCTTTGGGGTACAAACTCAGCAGTGCTATAGCTGGATCAAAGGGCAGACAGTCTTTTATTGCCCTTTGGGCATAGTTCCAAATTGCCCTCCAGAATGGTTGGATCAGTTCACAACTCCACCAGCAATGCATTAATGTCCCTACTTTGCCACATCCCCTCCAGCATTCATTACTTTCCATAGCTGTCATGTTAGCCAATATGCTAGGTGTGAGGTAATACCTCAGAGTTGTTTTGATTTGCATCTCTCTGATTATAAGAGATGTAGAGCACTTTTTCATGTGCTTATTAATAGTTTTGATTTCTTTGGCTGAGAACTGCCTGTTCATGTCCCTTGCCCAGTTATCAATTGGGGAATGGCTTGATTTTTTGTACAATTAGTTTATCTCTTTGTAAATTTGAGTAATTTAACTTTGTCAGAGGTTTTTATGAAGATTGTTGCCCAATTTGTTGCTTCCCTTCTGATTTTAGTTACATTGGTTTTGTTTGTACAAAACCTTTTTAATTTGATGTATTCCAGATTGTTAATTTGCATTTTGTAACTCTTTCTAAGTCTTGCTTGGTTTTAAAATCTTTCTGTTCCAAAAGGTCTGACATGTATACTATTCTTTGTTCACCTAATTTTCTTATAGTTTCCTTCTTTATGTTCAAGTCATTCACCCATTTTGAATTTATCTTGGTGTAGGGTGTGAGGTGTTGATCTAAGCCTAATCTTTCCCACACTGTCCTCCAATTTTCCCAGCAGTTTTTATGAAATAGTGGATTTTTGTCCCAAAAGCTGGGATCTTTGGGTTTGTCATACACAGTCTTGCTGAGGTCATTTACCCCGAGTCTATTCCACTGATCCTCCTTTCTGTCTCTTAGCCAGTACCAGATTGTTTTGATGACCGCAGCTTTATAATATAGTCTGAGATCTGGGACTGCAAGGCCCCCTTCCTTTGTATTATTTTTTTTTCATTATTTCCCTGGATATCCTTGATACTTTGTTCTTCCAAATGAACTTTGTTATGTTTTTTTCTAAATCAGTAAAAAAAAAATTTGGAAGTAACATGGGTATGGCAGTAAATAGATAGATGAGTTTGGGTAGGATGGTCATTTTTACTATATTGGCTCGTCCTACCCATGAGCAGTTAATGTTTTTCCAATTGTTCAAGTCTAGTTTTAGTTGTGTGGAGAGTGTTTTGTAGTTGTGTTCATATAGTTCCTGTGTTTGTCTTGGGAGATAGATTCCTATGTATTTTATTTTGTCTAAGGTAATTTTGAATGGGATTTCTCTTTCTAGCTCTTTCTCCAATTGAGCAGTCTTATGTATCAGACTGCTGATCTCTTTCTCCAATTTTTCTTTCCAGAAGGTTTCCATCTTTTGGGTAAGCTCCAATTTGAGGTCTTCCAGAGCTTGTTGATAGTTTTCATTTTGGGAGGCATGTTCTGATTTTTTTTTATTTCATCCTCATTCTCTTCTTTTCCTTCGGTACTCCCACCATAAAAGTTTTCAATAGTCACCTTTTTCCTCTCTTCCTGGAGGCTTGATTCTGGGCCATGTGAGCCATCCCTTTGGTGGTTTTATTCCCCTTTCCTTTTTGGTGTGGGGTCTGGGTGATATGGGTGGTTTTTCTGTGAATTTAGGTTGCCTCAGACTAGTTCTTCCCAGCCTCCGAGGTTTCTTAGAGGGTGGGGCCCCTGATCACAGCCACACTGATCAGGTGTTCAGCTCCGCCCAGATAATCAGCGCGTGGCCTGCCCCTGGTGTTTAGCTAAGTCCAGATGCTCAGCACAACCACCCTGAGTACAGCTCCATGGGCCCCCTGTGCTCAGCGCAGGATTCTCCCGTGAAACTGCCCTGAGACATCGTTTCCTGGCAGTCCCCAGGTCCCAAGGACCCTGGAGTGCCCCCCCCAGACAAAGACATTCCCCACTCACTCGCTGTCTCAGTGAGCGCTCTGGTAGCTCACTCTGGTTTGGTGGGGGAGGTGGGGGTGGGAAGGGTGGCTCAGTTCACGTTTCTGTGCAAGCTTTTCCTCCTTCTTATTATAGTGTGGAAATGTTCAACCCCCCCCCCATACCAACGGCTCTGTGGGGTACTGGGGAGTCATTCTGTTCCTCCAAAGGTGATTTTTATGCTCCTTTGATGTAGTCTATTTCGTTAGGTGCCGGGGAGAGGAAGAGTGCGGCGTCTAAATTGCAGCCATGTTTACCCGGAAGTCTGTGGTGATATTTTAATCTTTCTTGGTGAGGATTCTTGTGGTGATGTGGAACTGCTCTGCTTTACTCCTCTGTCTTGGCTCTACCCCTGGAAGTAGAAGGTAAGCATTTTAAAAATCAGAAGACATTAATTCAGATTCTGACTCTTACATTTGAATACATGCATGAACTCTCACAAAACTTTTAAATTGCAGCCTGTGATATTTGAAATGCCCATAGTATTGAGATGTTATAGAAGAATTAAGCCTCAGTTTCCTCATCTGGAATATATAGAGATTGAACTCCATGGACAATGACCACATTACAACCTAGAAGAATCACTTAAATAATTTTTATGGTCAAAATTTTTGCCATATGTAGCCAAACTGGTCATATGAGCCTCCAATATGATCAGGTTTAAATGACAGGCACAGAGAAATATGCCTGTAGTGTTTTTGTTTGCTCAGTTGTAATTTCCAGATGTTGGTTCTACTGCAATAACTTTTGAAAGTCCAAAGTCATTTTAAAAGCTCACTAAGATGAGAGGTAAAAACTTTAATGAAGAAGGATGACGCCTATGTCAATGGAGAATTAGCATTGGAGAAACCTTCCTTCTATGGATTTAGATGAGATCTGGGACATCATTTACCACTGCAAACATCTCATGGCATATGACAAAACCTCCAGGATAGCCTTAAGTCCTTCTTTATGCTATCATCAAGAATGTAGGTATTAGAGACCTTTGGGGATAAATTAATCATCCCCAAACCTTTTTCTCTTCTCATTGTCCTAAACTCTCAAATAACTCTTTGCGCAGTCTGATCCCCAACATTTCTCCAGAGGTAGATTTACACGCAATGCAAGAGAAGACTCATATACAGAAAACCACTCCTCCATATACTACCACTACCACTACAGAAACAAGACGTAAGTGAAGCTATTCTTTTCTAAGGCAATTTTTATTTTATTCTGTGTTCGTCTCTGTCAAAGATAAGTTCTTCAGCTGTGAAACAGCAAAATAGAATGGAAAACTCTGAAGCCAGCCCGAAGAACTGCTTACTAACATTCGAATCAGTTGGTGAAATGCAGTTGTGTTACACACCGGGGCCCTTACTAGGGCCATGAGCAGGAGTTGCAGTCTTTCTGCCCTCACAGCTTTCCCTGCTGTACTCTAAGCTACCTTGGACAGAGCACGTTGGTTATGACCAACGGTCTGGAACAACGTCCCACAGCCATACAGGCACAGTGTCTAGAGCCACGGGAAAGGTATGAGAACTCATGTAGCCCATCCTGAATCAGGAAACAGAACCTTCCCAGCACTGTGTGTAGGTGATTCACCTTTGCTTGGTCTTTCCTTGTGTTTTCTTTTACGTTGTCACTAGTGCCGATTCCTACCTCATCTTAGTAGGTGATCAGGCACGTATTGAGCAGCTACTCTTTTCCAGGTCGTCCTTTCATCCTGAAATCAAAGCAGGCCAAAGGAGCTCACCAGGGACTCACCATCCACAGCGTGATTTGCTGCTAAGAATTGGCCTTTTGGTTATCATGAGATACACTGAATTGGGAGTCCATGGCCCTGGACGTCCATTCCTGGAGGGGTGCAGTTAACAAGGTTGCACTTGAATTAAACCCATTCGAATGTATGGGAGGAAATGGCTGTTTCCTGCCAACTCTGTCAGTCCGGGCTTTTGTTTATCCAAGAACTATAGATCATGTGATTCTTTAGGGGGGTGTGTAGAGGACCACACACACACACACACGCGCACATGAACACACACACACACACACACACCTACAATGAGCACTCCTTTGGAAGTCTTTGACACTACAGAGAACCTCAGATGAGAAATGGGCTTTATGATGAAAGTAGAGAGCCAGAAATCCAGGAAGGGGGGGTTTGTCTCTTTACCTGTAGAATGACTTTGTGGTCTTGTGAGCATCAGAGAACACGAAATTGGCTTGAACAGATACATAAGGGAAGGATGAAAGGATTCAGATTCATTCTATAGTCACTGATTTCTATTAGAAAAGTGGCTCCAGTTGGGAGCTCTGGGAGGTCCTATAGCGCTGCCAATGCAGGCAGCAGGCACCAGAGGTGGTCAGAAAGGGAGCTAAAAAAGCCGGGCAAAAACTTACTGCATGTAAAGGATAGAGAAGGAATTTGTACACTTACATGGGCACAAACCAGTGTGTGTCAATCAATGCACATCGATTGTGTCTATGAGGTGCCAGCCTCTGTGCTAAGTGTTGGGAGTAGAGGAAGGCAGTCTCTGCCTTCAGGGAACTTCTAGTCCTGATCAGGGAGCCGCCATGCAAACAAATATATGTAAAGCAAACTCCATACAGGATGAATAGAGGAAATGCATTAAAAGGGACGGTAGTGGAACTAAGGAGGGATAGGTGTGGCTTCATAGAAAATGTGGGATTTTAATTGGGACTTAAAGGAAGCTAAGGGAGCTCAATATGTGGAGGGGAAGAGGGAGATTGTTCCAGGCATGGGGTACAGATAGAGAAAATGCTTAGAGGAAAGATGTGCTGTCTTTTTGCATTTATGCATGTATGTACATGCATATTTGTGCGTGCACATGTATATAGTTGTGTGTGTGTATCTGTCTGCACTTGCAATCATGTGTATATATGTATGTTTGTGTGCATGTATGTGTGTGCACGTGTTCTATCTCTGTCTATGCCAGAATGCCTGGATAGATTTAAATGCAACTTGCAAAAATGGTGTTCAGTTAACACAGCTCTGAAAGTTAGGGAAAATGTAGAGAAATAACCAGACTTTCTGGGAAATGAAATTAAAACCTCCAGAATTCAATCGATTTCACAGAATATAGGGCTATCCTTTAAAGGCACATTGCTTCATTCTGGAGCTACTGGGACTTCTTCAAAAAGTGATATACGAAATAAGCCGTCTGTCCTGACAAGGCACATTCATGCAAAATTTCTTAGGAAGATTTAAGTGGGCATCAAAGTACAAGCAACTCTGCTTTATATATCCTGAATGACATCTCAGCTCTTGCTGACATCTTCGTTCATCATAAAATATGGTTATGTAGAGTCTCGTCAGTGCTGAAATAAATCTTGAAATTCTGCCTGCCTTGCCCATGGGGAAAATGGTGGGCTACAATTATCTATTCAGGCAAACAGATCCGAGTGGGGGACAATGCGTAGTGATGGTAAATGTGGATCGTATGGGGAATAAATGGGAAACCCGGTGGTCATTATGCCAGAAAATCTAGGCATTTCTCTTCATCCACTTCTTAAAAAGCTGCTGAAGACCTAGACATGTACTAGTTGAAGTCAGTAATCAGGAGGGGCAATAACATTTGTGGAGGTGATGTATCTCCTCAGAGTCTGAGCAGTGACCAAACAAGGACTATACAAATTTTGAACCAACGTTGAAATGGTTCTGGCTAGCCATGAAAGTTCAAATACATTTTAAAAGTCAACGTTGGCTGTGGTTTGGGGTTCCAGAATGTCTGGCAACGTTCAAAGTAAAGTTGTTGCAAATAAGAATTAGAACCCTGAACTTGAGCAATGCCAGAGGAGAAAAAATATACATCTTGAAGTTTAAGGTAAGACAAAGTCAAGAATCTAGATGGCTGTTTGATCATAAGAAGTGATGAGCAGCATGATTTCAGGGGGAAAAACGCCACCAGCCTGGGAAGTCTTAAATGAACTGATGCAGTGTGAAGTGAGCAGAACCAGGTGAACATTGTACACAAATATGTACACAATTGTATGATGAATAATGATGAGTTATTGAGCTATTCTCAGTAACGTAATTAACTACGACAATACCAAATGATATAGGATGAAAACTGCTTAATGCCTCCAGAGAAAGAACTGATGGAATCTGAATGTAGACTGACACATTCGGTACTTCTCCCTTTCTTCATTTACTTTTGTTCCAGTGTTCTTAGAAAAATGACAAATGTAGAAAAAAAAACTTTTACATGATTGCAAATTTAAAATCTATGTCAAATTTCTGTTTGTCTCAATGAGAGAGATGAGATGGAGGGAGGGAATTTGGAACTCAAAATCTGAAAATAAACTGAGTCTTCATAATTGTTTTAACATGTCATTGGGGAAAATATTTTTAAAAGAATTCATAGAATTGGAGGTTGTCTTCTATGGGCATTATCAAATCCACCAAGTTCTGATTAAAATGCTTTGTGTATTCTTCCTTGTGTATCTTATTGAAGTAATTTTTGAAGAAGTAAATTTACTATGAAATTTGTAAACTGCTATAAATGAAATTATTTTAGACTAATTATTTCACAAAGTCAATAATTTCAGGAAATTTCTCAGTTCCTAAGTAGGGCGTGAATGTAGAAGGTAAAATTATGCCTATTGCGATGGAAAATGTATGCCATTTCCCATCATAGAGGGACTTAAAGGAGTCCACCGCCTACCAGGAAGCCATTCCCCATAAGACTAGGCTCCAATCAAATTAGGTAGTTATTTCATAGTAAGAGGATGCTTGGAACATTATTGGAAGGAGATTGGAGAACATGATACAGAAGCAAAGAAGAGAAATACAAGACTATAGTGGGAGTCTCTGAGACTTCTCACACCTCTCCTTGATTTTGAAGCCCTAAAGCGGAAGCAGGGAGGATACTGGAGTATTGACAATGCTAAAAGCTTCAGACCCACTCAGGCACCCTATGATGGGAGCTGCTTTAACAAAGGTCAGACTGGCTCAGGGACTGCCATGTTTCTTCCCATTTAAAGGAATGAATTTTAGAGACAGTTCATTACTGTTGTTGTTAATGTTATTCAGATTGAAATCATGGAGGAAGTTTAATTGTAAGTGCAGGAGAGCTACATCAATGTTATTGAACGGATATTATTATCTTTACATCATCTGTCTGTCCATCGATTCAGGTATCTTTGTAGCTACTATTGATTTGTTCTGAAAGTCTATCCTGATTGAATGTTTTAGTTCTTGGATTCACTATTTCTGCTTGTTAAATTTGAGTTCGTTTTCTTATACGTGTTCTCACTTTTTCTCATTTCTTTCTGAATGGCCTGGCGAAGTCTACAAACGCTTGCTCAGAACACATATTTTTAAATACACAAAACACAGTTTAATAGAATGACCTTTCAGTGGTCCCTATTTGACATATATGCACATGTCTGTGTTTGTGCTCGATATCCATGTAACGTAGCATAGACATGCATGAGCTGGAAGCCTCTTTCTACAGATCCACACCTATCCATTGTGTGGACACTTTCTTCCTGATTTTGGAAGCTCATTAGCGACTCTCCACTCAATCACTGGGGAGCATTCTAAGATCTGAGGGCCACCAGATAGAAGGGACACACAGCGCCTTCCTGCAAGGAGATCACATTCTATCGAAGGAGCCACACGGGTACCTGGACATCTCTCTGTGTACGTGCCCAGCTACCTAGAAAAACAAGAGCAACGGCAGATCCTGAGGATGCTGCTTTGGGGTTCTGTATTGTTTTTCCAGAAAAGTCTGCATAGTTAGGGAGAAGGAGTTGCAGAGAGGCCTCTTCTTGCTTCTATGTGGGCTGAGTACTGAGGAATCAGAGTCCTTCCCCAAATGCTTGGGGAGGAAGGAAGGAGTTCCAGGGACAGGAGGCAGGACAGGGCTTGGGATGCAGTTTCATCTGTTAGAAGCAATCAGAATGGTCGGTGGAACTGGACAGTCACAGGAGTTAAGTAGTCCGATTCTCAAAAAGGCTGGGAAGGCAATTGGGCTTCTGGCTCTGCTGCTACGTGAATGTTGAAGAGAAAAGCTTCGACGGGATGCAGGAGATGAGAGGGAGATGCTGATGTGCTCATATGGCACAGGGGAAAGTCTTCCGGGGAATTGCTTCGGCAGACCTGTGTGTCATGGCTGGTAGACAACAAAGACTTGAGACGGAGCAGGGGAAACTGAAAGCACACTTCAACATTTCAAATTGAAGGTAGTGAATGGAAATCAGAGGAGGAGAGGACTAACTAGGGCAGAAGTATTGTTTGGGACCCCCCTCCCCCGTTTGATGAATTATTGTTGTGTCCATTTCACGTACTTCTCTTAGCGGTTACTCTGGATGTCCGGCTCCAGAGCTTCATCACTCATCTCCGCTATGAGGTGGAAATTTGGGGGCACAAAGGAAAAAGCACGCAGGACACTCTAAAGGTTCTTCCATGCGAACAAAACCCTTTCCTCTTAAAAGAGAGGTAATGCAGCATTCTCAGAGACTGTGTCAATGAAGCTCCAGCTCTAAGTGTACAACCAGGCTGCAAAGACCGCCATGATAGGCCTGGAGAAGATCAGCCAAGGAATAGAAAATTTTACGGGACGTCACAGCAGTTTGGACACGGGGCGATTCCTTTTGTAACCACACCAACTTTCAGACTAAAAGATAAATGAGAGAGGGGCTGCCGGTCAGCCCTGATGGAGGGAATCCCAAGTCATTCAAGTATCTTTAACTCTGCTACAATATCTAGCTGGAATGTAATGATTGATTCAGTTTCTAAATAGAGTGATCGAATCCAGCAGAACCAGAAACTAGAAATGAGTCCAGTGACTTCCTGGATCGGGCATCCCACTGGCCCATCCTTCTAGTTCTGGGGATGACCTTAGAACGAAGCTCTCCTACATTGGGATCCCAGAAGTACCAAAAAGAATATTAAACTGGAAGCAAACAAACCGAAGTTTGGCGGAACGTTTTTTCTAGAAACACGTTTTTTATATACCCTTAAGAAAATGGGAGTCAGCAGCATTGCTTTTAGTCTAACTTCTTGACTTTGGGTCCATAGAGAGGTAATGTGCTACAGCAGACATATTCCAGAGCTGAGTGGCAGGAAACCCTGGGTTCATATCTGGGCTTATATCACTATATGACTCTGCTCTGTAGTCTGTATGAGTACAACAAATGAATAAAGAAGAAAAACCTCCCAAAGTGGTCATGATGGTTCATGCACCCTGAGATCCTCTGGTCTGAGATGAGGGGATCATAGATTTCGTGTGTAATTCACAGCATCCCCAAGTCAATGGAATGCCACTGCCTACCCACATTCGGATATATTTCTTAATGACTCAACTTCTGACTGTTTCATAATTAAATCAGAAATTTCTGTTCCTAGTTTAGAGTAAAATTGTCCTACCATGTAATCTCGGAGGTTGAGAAGCAACTAGCCTTCAGGTTATATCAGAACAAAATGATCCAAATCAGATGACATTATCTTGAAATTCAGTCAATTCAATTGCACCCAACACCGTTAAGTGTCTAAAGCCCACTTTTCAGAGAACAAAGTTCTATGATCTTAAGGAACTGCACCGAAATGTTCATGCTCTGTCAAATTAAGTATTGGAAGTAGATCTGTGAATATGCATGGAAAGCCCAAACTAAGTGTCTCTCTGCCAACATAACATGGTACCTCTTTGCCCTTAAAGCTCAGATCTAGAAGGCTGAGATAACAAGGGTTGACCAAAGAGGGTAGCCCAGAGAGCAGGCATCAGGCATTCCTAGAATTCAGGTCTTTCTTTCTTCAGTTAGAACTCTACTTACGATGCCGTATTGTTTCTGTATTATCGATCTTTTAAAATTACACGTTTGGCAGCTATAGACAACTTTTGTAACACAACAGGTTCTTCCAGCCTTCCAAAGACTGTCCAATGGAATCCTTTAAGATGAAGATGGATTGGGGGTCAGCGACTGCCTAGAGGATGGACTATATACCAAGCTGCCAAATGACTATTTGCCTTAAACACAAATCTAAGCCTAAGACCCCCTTACTTGTCCACAAGGTACACCAGCTTCCTGTTACATCTCAGGTCAAATATTGACTACTCTGTTTAGTTTGAAAAGCCCAACACGACGGGTCACATTCGGTGATCCAACCATATGGACCTTCTCACTCCTCCTTATGATAATGCATCTGCCATCCCGGTGACTTTGTACTGGTCTTCTCAAAACATATTCATATATTTTGTCCTTATCTCCAGCTCCGGGACTCGACCAATTTTTAAAGATTTAATTCAGGCATGATTTTATTCATTAACCCTTCTTCATCTCCACTCCTCACATCCTAGGGTCTTCTTCCCCTAACTATGTTGAATTGCTTGGCTTTGTCTATGTTCCGGATGATCCACTTTTGGTTGTGCTTTATCCCCTCCTTTGGAATGTAAGCTTACTTCAAGATTATTTTATGCTTTGTCCTGATAGTCTCAGCCCGTGGTCATCTGTGACATGAAAGAGGTACTTAATAAATGCACGTTCATGCACTGTTTGATGGAGCCATGGTGACTATTCATTGGCCTGATGCAGGTAACATGACAAGACAGATATATGGGAGTGTCCTTATTCATCGTTCCCGAATTGTTTAAGAATCTGACACATTTCAAAACCCAAAAGCTGAACCATT
This sequence comes from Monodelphis domestica, assembly GCF_027887165.1. NCBI lineage: Eukaryota > Metazoa > Chordata > Mammalia > Didelphimorphia > Didelphidae > Monodelphis > Monodelphis domestica. The sequence goes on along the minus strand of NC_077228.1, from coordinate 3,755,643 downwards.
GAGCAAGACAAGGGACAACAATGGCGGATACCTGACTAATGGACTGGATCTTTGGAATTATAAATTCCCAGTCAGGAGACTGAAGAGTCTATGGAATATTTTAGGAAAGAAGTGGAAACTCCAAGCATGACCTCACATTCCTTCTGTCTGAGGACTATTGAGGAAATGCTTATTGTCTAGGTTAGGGTACAAGATGTGTGAAAAAGGAATTGGGATGGCTGGGGCCATTTCCGTGCCGAGGGGCAGTGGTAGGAAGTCATTTCTTAGGGAGCATCAGGAAGAGACCTGCCCCCTCTCCGAGCCTTAGCCCTTGAAGGGTGAAGGTAGGTCTTCGGCTCTCTTCGTCCTCTTTGAAGCCCGGAAGATGCCGAGAGCACTTTCGCTGTTCAGCGCCCGTGTCAAAGCCTCGGTTGTCCCACTAGGGTGATGGCCCTGAAAGCGATTGTCTCTCCTTCTGGTGGAGATGACAGATATGACTTCTTAACGCATCCTGAACCACCAGGAACGGTCTAAAACAGTGGAGCGGAAGCAGCACACGGAAGGTCTCTCCTGAGCCCGCGGAGATGTGGATGGAATCTAGAAGGCATGTTGACGCTGCGCTGGTTCTCAGTGGCCTTGAGAGACACTCGCCATTCCAGCCACACATTTCTCCTGTGAAATATGTCTGGAAATGGGGGTGTTTCGCAGAGCTGGGCCAACTAGAAATGGGGGTGCCCTTAAGGTGTAATAAGAACCACCATCAAATGAGCATCTCGTATAGACATCCGTATACCTAAGGCATGCGTACACATGTCTGAGGGTGGGAACATACATGTGACATACATGTGAGAGGGTGAAACTGATGTTAAAATAGCTCTATTGAGGCCTCCTATCTCCCATTAACACTATAATATCCCTTTTTGCCTCTCGCTTACGCACAGAATGACTGAAGATGATCTCAGCACACAGAACGCTGCTAAGCAGACATCTGCGTCCCTGCTGGAATTGTCATCTGCAGTTCTTTAAGCTGGAAGAACAATCCTGGCAATAGAGTCGTGTTTACTAAGGTGGGGTCGGAGCAATGTGAATCTATGAAAACAAACTCAACAGTCATTGAATTCAAAAGATCTTCAACACTAGCAACGTTAACTCGGATTTTGCAAAGCAGCCAAATAGGGGAAATGGAGGCATTGGGAGGAGCTGGACAGAGAAAGCAGTTCAGGGCCCAAATATGGGTACCAAGAAAGCAAGTTCAGGATCCCCCCCGAAAAACCGACCAACACAAGTTGTGTCATCTCTGGCTGGGAGAAGATAGTGTCACCCGGAAACAGGGGATGCAACAGGAGATGAGACGTAATAGGATAAAATCGGCTTAACCAGTTTAACACTGATGCCAAAGGGGCAGCGAGCTGGTTTAGTGGATAGAACAGCAGGCCTGGAAATGGGAGGTTCTAGATTCAAATTTGTCCTCAGACTTTTCTTGCTTTATGGCCCTGGGCCAGTCACATAGTCACGTTTGTCTAGCCCTTACTGCTCTTCGTCCTTAGAAAGTGTCAATTCTATGGCAGAAGGTAATAGCTAAAACGTTTAAAAATAAACAATATTCTGATGCCAAATAAGCCAGACACAAGAATCACTTTATACTTGTGCACATGAAAGAGAAAAGAAAGGCAAAGAGAGAGAGAGAGAGAGAGAGAGAGAGAGAGAGAGAGAGAGAGAGAGAGAGAGAGAGAGAGAGAGAGAGACAGAGAGAGAGAGAGAGAGAGAGAGAGAGAGAGAGAGAGAGAGAGAGAGAGAGAGAGAGAGAGAGAGGGAGAGAGAGAGAGGGAGAGAAAGAGAGAGAGACAGAGAGAGACAGAGACAGAGAGAGACAGAGACAGAGACAGAGACAGACAGAAAGAGACAGAAAGAGACAGAGAGACAGAGACAGAGGGACAGAGACAGAGACAGAGGGACAGAGACAGAGAGAGACAGAGACAGAGAGACAGAGATAGAGAGACAGAGACAGAGAGAGACAGAGACAGAGAGACAGAGCCAGAAACAGAGAGACAGAGAGAGAGACAGAGACAGAGAGAGAGACAAAGACAGAGACAGAGAGAGACAGAGAGAGACAGAGAGACAGAGACAGAGAGAGACAGAGAGAGACAGAGAGACAGAGACAGAGAGAGACAGAGACAGAGAGGAGACAGAGACAGAGACAGAGAGACAGAGAGAGAGAGATAAAGACAGAGGGACAGAGACAGAGACAGAGGGACAGAGACAGAGAGAGACAGAGACAGAGAGACAGAGGGAGGGAGGGAAAGGGAGAGTTTTGTGTTTTATTGTTTCACAGGCATGTCCCACCAGACACACACTGCCAATATTTCAACACAGACTTCTTCCTGTCAAGGAGATAAAATGCTTGACATCCCCTTAATATCTTAATATGCATGATGCAGCCTTGGCCCTCACTAACTAATTTCCAAAAAGATATGGCCTAATGCCTTTCAAAAATCATTTATATTTGTGCTTTCTGGACTCCAAGGCTTCATCTTTTACATGTGTTTGAATGAAATTATTATTCATAAGTGCAAATTTACAAAGGGTATTTCATTGCATGTTGCTGGCAAAGGCACTGATTACTGCCTTAAAATGTTCTCTCTGTTGTACAAAAATATTCATAGCTGCGCTCTTTGTGGTGGCCAAAAATTGGAAAATGAGGGGATGCCCCTCAATTGGGGAATGGCTAAACAAATTGTGGTATATGTTGGTGATGGAATATTATTGTGCTAAAAGGAATAATAAAGTGGAGGAATTCCATGTGAACTGGAACAACCTCCAGGAAGTGATGCAGAGCGAAAGGAGCAGAACCAGGAAAACATTATACACAGAGACTGATACATTGTGGTACAATCGAAGGTGATGGACTTCTACATTAGTATCAATGCAATTTCCCTGAACAATCTGCAGGGATCTAAAAAAAAAAATACTACCCACAAGCAGAGGATAAACTGTGGGAGTAAAAACACCGCTGAAAAGCAACTGCTCGACCACAGGGTTGGAGGAGATAAGACTGAGGAGATACTCTAAATGAACACTATAATGCAAACTCCAACAACAGGGAAAAGGGTTCGAGTCAAGAACACATGTGATAACCAGTGGAATCATGCGTCGGCTATGGGAGAGGGAAAGGCTGGGGGGGGGGGGGGGGGGAGGGGAGGAAAAGAAAACGATCTTTGTTTCCAGTGAATAATGTATGAAAACGACCAAATAAAATAATATTAAAACTTAAAAAAAAAAATGTTCTCTCTGTGGGTAGGAGACATACAAATAATAACATTTCTTCAGTAAAATCATATTAAAAAGTATTTTGCTGAGCCCCACATTCAGTTATTGTTCTAGTTAAATGTAAAAATCTCTAATTATAGACACCTGTCTATTATTGTCATTGCAGCGAATATCACCATTAGAGAGATTGTGGTGATATTAGTATTAATAATAATTAAATTAGTAGCTGTAATAATTCTGTGGGGAAGATGGTAGTAGTAGAAGCAACAGCACTCCTAATGATTATTTAGAATTAGTACTAATAGTAATTTGGTGGTAATAGGGGCAACAGTGTAAAAATAGGAGGTTGGGAGACTTTCTGGATTAAATCTGGTTTTATTGTGAGCAAAGACACCAGAGGGCCAGAGGTCTGCAGATTCCCCAAATTGCAAAACACACACACATGTTTCTAGTTCCATGTATGTCCCCATTTCTCATATGAGAGGTCTTGGAAACTAATTCCAGGCTTCCTGGTCATCATCGCAGCTTTTGAAATGAATTGGTTTGATCTGAGAACATTAGAAAGTGGGTTCACACATTTAGGATTAACCGAGTAACTTCCTTATGACTAATCTGGTAGCAGACACACTGCAAACTATGAAAATAATACACACGCTTGAAATTTTAATTCAGATATTACACTGGAACTGCATTCTTAATCTGGTTACATAAACACACCCTCGCCTGGGATTTATTCTTACTACAAGTCATAGTTTCAAGGTATCAAGCTCAAGAGAATCTTAAGCTGATACAACTGAGGGACTGCTTAATTAAACCTTGCAACAGTATTAGTTATATTTACAGTTCAATATTAGGAGTAATAGTTCTATGTCAGTGGTGGTGGTGGTGGTGGTGGTAGTAATAGTAGTAGTAGTAGTGGTAAAAGTAGTAATAGAAGTAGTCGTAGTCTTAGTAGTAGTTAGTAGTAGTAATAGTAGCAGTAAATAGTAGTAGTAGTATGTAGTAGTAGTAGTAGTAAGTAGAACTAGTAGCAGTAAAATAGTAGTAGTAAGTAGTAGAATTTGCATCAATAGTTTTACTATTAATAACTATTATTTAGTATAAGTAGTAAAAGTATGTGGTGCCACTAAGAAGGAGCATCATTGATGAGAATAGTTATTTAGCATATAAGTAGTAGAAGTAACAGGAATGATAGGAGTAATAATATTAGGTAGCAGTAGTTCTTGTTGGAAAGTAATAGTAGTAAGTAGTAGAAATTGTAGCAATAGTCATAGTAGTAAATAGTCATAGTAGTAAGTAGTAGCAGTAAATAGGAGTAAGTAGCAGTAGTGATAAGTAGTAGTTGTAGCAATAGTCATAATATTAATAACTATTATTTAGCATAAGTATATGGTGCCACTCAGAAAGAGCATCATTAATGAGAATAGTTGTTTCGCATAGGAGTAGTAGAAGTAACAGGAAGACAGGAGCAATAATATTAGGTAACAGTAGTTCTTATTGAAATAGTAATAGTAGTAATAATAGTAATTGATTAGTAAAAAAAAGGCAGCTATGCCTGGAGTCAGGAAGACCTGAGTTCAAATCTGACCTCAGATATTAATTTTTATTTTTTAATTTTTTTTGAGTGTCTGAGGCTGGATTTATTTTTTTAATTTTTATTTTTATAATATTTTATTGGATCATTTCCAAGCATTATTCATTAAAGACAAAGATCATTTTCTTTTCCTCCCCCCGAACCCCCACAGCCGACGCTATGACCAGTACTTTGTTTATTTTGTTTGTTTTTTCAAAGTACCAGCTTCTTGTCTTATTTATTAAATCAATAGTTCTGTCACTTTCGATTTTATTAATTTCTCCCTTAATTTTAAGGATTTCTAGTTTGGTTTTCTGCTGGGGGTTTTTAATTTGATCGCTTTTGAGTTTTTTTATTTGCATTTCCAATTGACTGATTTCTGCTCTCCCTAGTTTGTTAATATATGCACTCAGGGATATGAATTTACCTCTGATTACCGCTTTGGCTGCATCCCAAAAGATTTGAAAGAATATCTCGCCATTGTCATTTTCCTCGATGAAATTATTAATTGTTTCTATGATTTCTTCTTTAACTAAATGATTTTGGAATATCATATTGTTTAATTTCCAATTAGTTTTTGATATGGTTTTCCATGTACCATCACTGATCATTATTTTTATTGCCTTGTGATCTGAAAAAGCTGCATTTATTATTTCTGCTTTTCTGCATTTGTGTGCCATGTTTCTGTGACCTAATGTATGGTCAATCTTTGTGAATGTGCCATGTGGTACTGAGAAGAAGGTGTATTCCTTTTTATCCCTATTTATTTTTCTCCATCTGTTTATTAATTCTAATTTTTCTAAGATTTCATTCACTTCTTTTACCTCTTTCTTATTTATTTTTTTATTTGATTTATCTAAAGTTGATAATGGTTGGTTTAAGTCTCCCACTAATATGGTTTTACTGTCTATTTCTTCCTTTAATTCTCCTAGATGCTCCATTAAAAATTTGGGTGCTATATTATTTGGTGCATACATGTTGATTTGTGATATTTCCTCATTATCTAAGGTCCCTTTTAACAAAATATAATTACCTTCCCTATCCTTTTTAATCAGGTCTATTTTTGCTTTGGCTTTATCAGATATCATGATTGCCACTCCTGCCTCCTTTCTATCAGTTGAGGCCCCAAAGGTCTTACTCCAACCTTTAATTCTGACCTTGTGGGTGTCAACCCGCCTCGTGTGTGTTTCTTGAAGACAACATATGGTAGGGTTTTGGATTCTAATCCATTCTGCTATTCATCTACGTTTTATGGGTGAGTTCATCCCATTCATGTTCAAAATTATAACTGTCATTTGTGGACTCCCTGGCATTTTGATATATTTCCCTAATTCTAACCTTTCTTCTTCAGCTCTACCTTTTAGTCCAGTGATTTACTTTAAATCAGTCCCCCTAGTCCCTTTATTGATATGTTTTCCTTTATAGTCCCTCCCTTTTTGTTCCCTCCCCCTCCCCCATCGTCTTTCATCCCTTTTTTTTGTGTTCCCTCTCCCCCTCCCCCCCTTGGTTTTCCCTTCTCCCTACCCTTGTTGGGTAAGATAGAATTCACAATCCCAATGAATCTGGATGTTATTCCCTCTCAGAGTTGATTTCCCTGAGAGTAAGGTTTAAGTAAAAACTCTCTTTCTCTCCTTCTTATAGGAGTTTTTCTTCCCCTCCCCTTCCCGTGTGAATCTTTGTGTGAGAAAGATTATTCTATTTGGTCTTTCTTTCCCCCTATTTACACATTACATTTTCCCCACATGTTAGTAAAAATAGATTGATATAAATGTAGTCCTTATAGAAGAGAGTTTGAGTAAAAGAAAAAGATAACATTTTTCTCCTTTTCCCTTTCCATCATGTTTACCTTTTCAGGTATTCCATGCTCTTTGTTTTTCGGTATCAAACTTTCCACAGAGCTCTGGTCTTTTCTTTGCAAAAACTTGGAAATCTTCTATTTTGTTGAATGCCCTTTCCCTTGGAAGTATATAGTCAGTTTTGCTGGATGGCTGATTCTTGGTTGAAGGCCCAGCTCTCTTGCCTTTCTGAAAATCATGTTCCATGCCTTACGGTCATTCAGAGTAGAATTTGCAAGGTCTTGTGTGACCCTGATTGGCATTCCTTTATATCTAAATTTTCTTTTCTTGGCTTCTTGTAAGATTTTTTCTTTTGCTTGAAAGCTTTGGAATTTGGCAATTACATTCCTGGGAGTTGTCTTTTGGGGATTTAGTGTAGAGGGTATTCTGTGAAGTCTTTCAATGCCTGTATTGCCCTCTTGTTCTAGGATCTCTGGGGAATTTCCTTTGATTATATCTTGTATAACGATGTCGAGTTTGCTGTTTATTTCTGGCTTTTCTGGTAGTCCAATTATTGTTAGATTGTCTCTTCTCTCTCTATTTTCCAAGTCTGTCACCTTGTCATTGAGATATTTTATGTTCTCTTCTAATTTCTTGGTCTTTTGGCTTTGCTTTATTGATTCTTGCTCTTGTATCTGCTCGTTGTCGTCCAGTTGCCTAATTCTGACCTTTAGAGCCTGGTTTTCCTTTTCAGTTTGGTGAAACTGGTTTTGTAGTTGCGTGAATTTCTTTTGCCTTATTTCCCACTTTTCCTCCCAGAAGGCTTCCATCTTTTTGATCCTTTCTGATTTAAATTCTTCATGGGTTTGTGGAGAGTTTCTGTTTCCTTTGGAAGGTTTCGGAGCATTTGCTTGTGTTTCCTCTTCTATCTCCTCTGTATTTTGTATTTTTGCTCAATAAAATGTGTCCAAAGTCACCCCCTTCTTGTTTTTCTTGGAATTTTGGGGCTTTTGTGCTTTTGTGGAGTTTGCCATCTCTATCTGAGTGGGGAGGACTAGCTTTTCTTATCTCTGTCTGATGTTCAGAGGTTTTAGCCCCAGGCAGATTGTCCCTTCTATGCAGTTGTTGTTCTGTCTTCCCTGGGAAGCCAGGAATTTCTGGTGTTTCCATGTTACTACCCTCCTCAGTTCCCTCCCGATGCTTCGCAGTTGACTTACTTCCACGCTCTGAGCCTGACTCAGCACTCTCCATGAGGTGTTTGTTTCTGTGTCTTAGCCGTCCAGGAGGCTACAAGCTCCCCCCATCTCTCTCCACCTCCCTGCTATCTATGTTGGGTGCCCCCTCGACTGGGTTAGGTTGTTTTCAGGATGTGGCCTTCAGAATAGCCGGCCCTGAGGCTCTGAGGTTCCCTCTGCTGCCTGGGACCCAGTGCTCTGGGTTGGGGGGGATGGGTCCTGGGACCTTCCTTCTTCCTACCCCTTAGGTCCGAGTGATCTCGGGTTCTGGCCTTTGGGGGGGCATACCTTTTGATCCAGGTCCAGGAGGATGATTCCCGGGGTCTATGCTGTTGTTTGTTTTGAATTTCGGTGCCTTAGGAGCATATAGTTTGAGTTCGGTAGGGTAGGATTTCTGGAGATCTGAACTTTAGCTTTCTCTAAGCCACCATCTTGACTAGAACCTCAGACATTTATTGACTGTGATCATGGGCAAGTCACTTAATCTTGTTTGCCTCAGTTTCCTCATTTTTAAAATGATCTGGAGAAGTGAATAACGAACTATTGTAGGAACTTTGTCATGAAAAACCTAAATGGGGTCACTAATAGACTATATTGAAAAAAGATACTAAACAACTAGCAGTATTAATAGTAGTGTGGTGGTGATGGTGGCCTTTTGATAGTAAACTGAGAATGCGAAAGGGAGTTGCTGGAGATCACATTCCTTATTCAGATGAGGTCTCTAAAGTCTAAATTCAGGGGATTTCTCCAAAATCCTGAGGTGGTACATGATGTGGGTTTGTGGGCCTGAAGACAGGAAGACCTCAGTTTAGATTTGATCTCAGACACATAATAGCTTTGTATGCCTGGACAATTCACCTAAAAAAAAAACTCTGTCTGCCTCAGTTTCCTCAACTGTAAAGTTAGCATCACAATAGCCCCTCTATCTTTCAAACTTGTGGTGAGGATTGAGGAGGAGATGAGATCGCAGTTGGAGAGTGCTTCACTGTTGCTAATACATCCCTGCGACTTCCATAGTTTGTAGAGCCCTCCCTGGAGGGTCTCCGTTATTTTCCTTTCAATATTGCTCAGTAAATATTTTTTCCATATTTGGATGTGGATGAAGTTGGTAGATTTTATTTTTTTTTCTCTTTAACTCTTTGTTACTTGGGGCTGGGAAGGGGGACAATTCAAAAATGGAGATGATAAAACACAAGATCTGTTTAAGATGGAGAAGGAAGCAGCATTTCATTGCAACTGATGAGCCATAAAATGCAAACTTGAGTAGAAATGGGAAGTTCTGAAAGAGGCAGAGACATCTCTGAGGAAGGATGAGCACCTGAGGAGAAAAGCTAGTCTGATCGCCTGCTGCCTCAGTGGTGTTGGGGAATGGTGGGTTCTGTTTCATCTATAAAATGTAGAGGCTGAAGCTCAGGGGAATCACTATGTCTTCTTCCAGCTCTGAAATGATGTGGAGAGAAACTCTTATGACCTTTGACATTTGAGAAAATATATCACTAAATGGTCAAGTAATTAGGCTCCCCCACAGGATATCTGGCTGATATTTCCAGGCTCTCCTGTATGTGAAACAAGAGCCTCAGTTTAATTTTATAGATATTTATGTCCCCAGAATAATATTCTAGATAATGCAGAGATGAAAGTTTTAAAGAGTGCTGGATTTGGAATGGCAGGATCTGAGTTCAAATCCAGACTCAGTTACTTACTAACTAGGCCACCTTAAGTGAGTCATTTAATCCTCTTTGATCCTCAGTTTCTCCCTTTGTAAAAGTAAGGCTTTGTTCAGATGACCCTCATTATCCTTCAGGGGAGGTTGGAAACAGAAACAGAGATACAGAAATAAGGAAAGATACAGAGTCAGAGAAACAGACAAGAGAGACAGAGGGAGATGGACAGAGACAGGGAGGGACAGATCAAAACTGAGAAAGAAAGAAGATAGATAACTAGGCCAGTCTGGGTAGAGATGATCCCTCTGAAGTTATTGATAATTTCTTAATTTGGGGATGGAATGGCATTTTCTAAAATCTTATCCTTTTTTGTCATTTCTCTAGTCTTCAATACTGGTCACCATCCACTTCTCCTTGATATTGTCTTCTTGCTAGGTTTGCAAGGCCCTGGTCTCTCCTGGTTCACCTTTGAATTGAATTCTTTTAATTCTTCTTGATTGAATCTTCTCAGTCACTATTGTTGGTTTCTCATCTATGATCATGCCCATTGACCTGGAGTGTCTTACAAGGTTATGCTCTAGGCCATCTTCCCTTTGCTTTTCCCTCTACACTCTTTTTTTGATGGGCTCACCAGCACCAATGGATTCAACAATAGATCCTGTTCCTCACTCTTGAGTCTGTTTATCCAGATGTAACCTTTAGCCTGTCCTCCCACCTGGAACTTTGATCTCCTGATGGTACATCTTGAATTGATGATGTCTAGGAGATGTCTGAAATCGTGTCCAAACCTGAACTCATGATTTCCTCCCCAAAGCTTAGCACTCTCAAGGGCACCAGCATCCCTCTAGTACCATCTTCCATTCATATTTCAAAGGTATTTCCCTGAAGTGCACATCTGACCTGGTCACCTCCCTTACTCAGTAACTCTGGGTGCTAAGATCACTGCCAAGAATAAAGAGAAAATCCTCCGTTTAACTATCAAAGCTCTTTGGAACCATCCCACCACCTTTCCAATCTTTTGATTCCTCCTTCCCCTGCAGAACTTGTCTATCCAGTGATACTGTCCCTCTCATTGATGGTGGAATGAGTCCTTACATTTCCTGACTCAAGGTGACGTCACTCTGTCCTTCAGGATTGGAAATTGCTCTTCATCTCCAGCTCCCCAGCTCTCCTTTCTTTGTCCCCTAGAAGCTAGTGCTTTCCCTCCATTGATTTTTGCTTATTTCTCAGGTGTATCCCTTATTGACACATAGCTAGCTCCATCCTAACCCTGGAAATTCCAGAGAGGACTCTTGTTTAAGCATCTTCAGCATTTAACCGAGTTCTTGGCAGGTAGCATGCACACACACACACACACACACACACACACACACACACACTCTAGTCAGGATGCAGAAAATGGTACCCAAGAATCTCTCCTGATGGACAAAAGCTGTTATATCTCTTTTCTAATTATTCCTGTGTTAAGAATACCAGAGGCAGCGTAGTTTAGTTGAGAGAGTGTTAGGCAAGTAGTCAGGAAGAACAGACTCAAGTCACACAATTGATACTCAGTAGTTTGTGAGACCAAAAGTCACTTAGGTTGTACTTTTGAGACAATTGACTAGGGAGAGTGCACTTAGTGAATGAAATAAAAAATCATTAATGGTTGTAATTTCATGAATACTTTTTGGTCCACAAAATTCTTTAACAACATCCCATTTGATCCTCACAGCACTAGAAGCTTGGTCTTATTGTCGTTTCCACTTCACAGAAGTAGAAAATGAGGCAAACAGAAGGTAAGTGGCTTGCTCAGGGCTACACATCTAGGATACGCTGGATGCTGCATTTGAACTCAGGTCTTCCACCTGTCTAACTATATATTGTAAAGAACTATCCCTGGCCTGAGCATTGGGAATACAAGTTGAAAAATAAAACCATGCCTGCTCTTAATGACATTCCATTTGCAGAGGGGAAACAACACATTTGGAGAAATTTCAGATGAAAGACAGAAGGAGAGACTCCTCCATTAGCATTTAGCAGCAATTTAAGCTGGTATCATATCTCCATTCAGGTTGTTTCCAAGGATAAAACCATCATGTCTACCTCTTTTCTCCATCTTAAGCCTTATCCCAATCATGCCCCTATCAGGGCTCCCTTTCTATTGTCCTCTCCATCAGATATCCATCCAAGTTTACAAATGTAACCCCCCACCTTTCCCTTCCAGCAAACCCTGTCTGCCCTGTGACCAAACCTCCCTTTCCCATCTGGGAGATAAAGAAAGAAGCTTTAATGATATGTGGATGGGTTTTGATTGTATGGCATGAAGGAACATCATCTCAGAGGAAGAAATGCTAGATTTGGAGTGAGCATAAAGTGGTTTATTTAAACTGGAACTTCATCTAGTCTTAATTCCTCATTTCTGCAAATAGGAAAACTGAGGACAAGAAAGAATAAATTGCCTGCCCATAGTCAGTCACCCAGCATGCATTGAGAGAAAATGAGTCCTCATCTCCTCAGATAGAACATCCAAACTACTACCTACTCCATGATCTGGCTTCCAGTTTCCTTATAAGCCATATTTCATAAAATTTCCTTCATAAATTCTATCTTTCAGGTCAGACTGACTAAGAAATTTCCCCCAGTTTTAAAGCCATATTCCCTGTCTTTGAAGATTTAAATACAACATCCCCTCCTTATGGAACACATACCTTCTTTAACTCGATTTCTCCAAATCCTAGCTTTCTGCTATAACCCAGCTTAGATATTATTAACTCCTAATGCCATAACTTCAAGTTGCCAGTAGCCTTTCACTCTGTTTTCACCTAATCTTTTGGAGAGTATTAGACTCTTCCTAGGACCTGCCTTTCAAAAAAGGATATTGATGACCTAGAGAGTCCAAATGGAGAAAAGCCTTGAGTCCTGTCATTGGTGGGTCTGTTTACCTTGAAGAAAAAAATTAGTTATGGAGACCTGAACACTTTCTGTTACTTGAAAAGTTGTCATAGGAAGGTGGGTTTAGCAATATTTTTTTTTCCAGCTCAGAAGCTGGAAGAAGAAATGATAGGTGGAATTACCATAGACAAAAATTAAACTTACAGTCAGGAGAAAAAAGCATTGACAACAAATTCACTTCATACTGATTTGAAATTTCATCCAACAGAATGACCTTCTTTGAGATGGTGTCTCTTTGGGATCTTTGAATTTCTTTAAGCAGAATCTGTTCAATCCTAGTGTGTGTGTGTGTGTGTGTGTGTGTGTGTGTGTGTGTGTGTGTGTAGTATATTACAATGGGTTTCTCTTTTTACATAGATTGGAGTAGATATGTTGAGGTGCATTGCCATCCTCCAATTTTGTTATTGTGTATTTTTATTCTTGCATCTTCTGTTACTAATCTTATATTATTTATAAGAATAATTACATTATTACTACCAAAAACCTTCAACACATATTGGGGAGAAAAAAATGGGCCTAAAATGTAATAGGAGATTGAGGGAAAGTTTAAGTTACTTTGAGAATTCTATAATATTTTCAATAAAACCAAAATTTTACCTAAAATAAAGGATCAAGTCTTTTAAATCAATATTGTTCCTGTAATGCTGGATGGCTGAGACTCATGGAAGATCATGTTTTCTATGAAGATTAGCTATCTACTGATTGTAACAATGAAGATACTTAGCTCTTCCTTTATTAGAAAGATTAAATTGCAATCCAGGCTATTTTTATACTTTAATCCCCAAAAGGTGGTAACTCAGTATTTGAAATATATCTACCCATTTTAACTAAAAAAAGGTGTTAACTAACCACAAAAGTTGAACTAAACAAAAAAGGTGTTAAGTAACCAAAAAAGATATAATATAATCAAAGAAGAGGAACTAAAGAGTGGGCAGTCCTGGGGAGGAGCGTCTGCTATGATTGGTAGATGTGACATTTAGGGGAGATGACACAAGAGAAAAGATCTTTAAAAAGAGGACCAGAGGCCAGAAGAAGAGATATTGGATTGGATTCGAGTTAGATAAAAGAACTCTCACTCAGAGGAGAGACTGGAAGATGGACACTTGGACTTGGATGTAGAACTGGACCCCTGGAGGAACTCATGCAGGAGACCTCAGACTGCTTTCTTTTAAGATGGTCACCTTTGGTGAGTGAAAGACTGACTTAGTAATCCTACCTTTCTCAGAGGTTTACACCTCTGAGAAAGGTCCATTGTCTTTTTTTTCCCTGATTAGGGCCTTAGAATTTCTACCTGGCTCAGAGGAAGCTGGAGTTCTCTCTCTCTCTCTCTCTCTCTCTCTCTCTCTCTCTCTCTCTCTCTCTCTCTCTCTCTCTCTCTCTCTCTCTCTCTCTCTCTCTCTCTCTCTCTCTCTCTCTCTCTCTCTCTCTCTCTCTCTCTCTCTCTCTCTCTCTTTCTCTCTCTCTCTCTCATCTCTCTCTCTTTCCTTCCCTCCCTCCTGCCCCTTCTCTCTCTCTGATTAATATCTTTCCTCTATGGTAAATAAAACTACTATAAATTACATTTTACTTTAGTAATTCATTTTGGGATTTAGAAATTAAATCCCTGATGACCACCTATCAATATATTTCAGTCTGTACCACAAATAGGTAAGTCTAGCCACCTGTGCCAGACTTCTTACATCTTTGCCCCAACTCCTACCCTTTGCTACAGTGGCACTGGTCTACTGACTGTCCCACAAATTAGTTAGTCCCTCTCTTGGTTCTAGATGTTTTCTCTCATTGTCTCACATTCATAGAATTATCTCTCTTTTCCACTCTGACTACTGACCTCCCTGATTTCCTTGAAATCCCAAGAAAAGATTCCACCTTCTATAGAAAACATTCTTTAGCCCATCCTAATTATTGTATCTTACCTCTATTAATTATTTACTATTTATCATGTGTATAAGCTTGACAAATATTTGTATTTGTGTCTTAATTTTCCAACATCCCCTCCATTTTCTTTTCTTGTTGTTGTTTTACTCAATTTGATACATGTGAGGTGGTTACTAAAAACTATTTTAATTTGAATTTTTCTAATTAATATTGATGTGACAATTGATAGTTTTAATTTCTTCCTATGAGAACTTTATATCCTTTGATCATTTTTCAGTTGCTGAATGCTTTGTATTCTTATAAATTTGACTCAACTCTTTATATATTGGAGAAATAAATCTTTTTTCCTGAGATCCTTGCTACAAGATTTCCCCCAGAATATGTTGTTTCCCTTTTCATATTGTTTGCATTGATTTTATTTGTACAAACTCTTTTAAAAATTTAATGTAGTCAAAATTATCTATTTCATTTTTAATGTGCTTTAAATCTTGTTTAGTCATAATAAATGCTTCCCTTACCCATAAATTGGAGAGGTAAACATTTTCCAGATTCCCCTATTTTGTTTGCAGTGTCACCCCCTGTTCCTAGACTAAATATTGTTATTTTATTCTGTTGTAGGGTGAGATATATTGCTACATTCCTTGGGTCTGGCCTGCTCTCCAGTTTTCCTAGAAGTTTTTTTGTCAAATAGTGAGTACTTTCTTGAAAAGATTAGATATTGAGGTTTACCAAACCCTAAGTCTCTATGAACTTTAACTGTCATGTATTTTTTACCAAATTTATTTCATTGATTCACCACTCTATGTCTAAATTAGTACCAGATTGTTTCAATGATTAACATTTTATAGTACAGTTTTAGATCTGGTACAGCCAGACCTTATCCTCCCATATTATTTTTGGCAATTCCCTTCATATTCTTGGTCTATTGTTCTTCCAGATTAACATTTTTGCTATTTTTTCAGTTCTAATTAATTCAGGAAAATTTAATTGGTTCAAATTGTTATATTTTCATTATATTATCTCAGGCTATTAATGAGGAATTAATGTTTTTTTCCCTAATTATTTGTCCAATTTTATTTGTGTGAAGTGTTTGGTAATTGTGTTCATATCATTGCTGGATTTAATTTAGTAAGACTACTCCCGTGGATTTTATGTTTTCAAGAGTTATTTCTAATGGAATTTCCTTTTCTATCTCTTGCTATTGGAATTTGTTGATGGCAAATAGAAATGCTGCTGATTTATATGGGTTTATTTTGTATACTGACATGTTACTGAAGTTGTAAATTATTTCTATTATTTTTTTGGTGGATTCTCTTGAGTTCTCTAGGAACCATCATCTCATCTGAAAAGAGGGATACCTTTATTTCTTCATTGCTTTTTCTGAATACTTCCTACTTTTCTTCTTATTTCTATGGTGAGCAATTCTAGTATAAATATTAATAGTGATTATAATGGACAACCTTGCTTTACCCCCAATGTTACTGGGAAAGATTTTATTTTGCTCACATTACAGATAATAATGCAGATGGTTTTAGATAGATAGCATTTATTGCTTTAAGGAAGTTTCCTTTTATTCCAGTGTTTTCTAATGTTTCTATAAGGAATGGATGTTGAATCCTGTCAAATTATTTTCTGCATCTATTAAAATAAATATGTGGATTCTATTGGCTTTGTTATTGGTATGGTCAACGACGCTAATAGTTTTACAAATATTAAAATTTGCTCTCCTGATTTAAAAAACACCTAATGTTAGTGGTGAATGATTCTTGTGATTTAATGTTATAATCCACTTACTAGTATTTTATTTAGGTTAGCTTTTTTCATGGTTTAGGTATCAATAAGATATTTATGTCATAAAAGTAGTTTGGAAGGATTGCTTCCATCATTATTTTTCTAAATACTATATGAAACATTGTAATTAGCTATTTTCCAATGTTTGTAGAATTCACTTGTGAATCCATCTGACTCTAGGGCCTTTTTCTTAGAATATCTTTGATGGTTTATTTGAGTTGGTTTGTTATGTTTAAATACTTTGTTTCCTTTTTTTGTTAATCTTCATAGTATGTATTTTGGTAAATATTCATTTACTTCACTTACATTGTCAGATTTATTGTCCTATACTTGAGCAAAATGCTTCTAATAATTGCTTTAATTTCTTATTAATTGATTGTAATTTCATCTTTTTTAATTTTTGATACTTGAAATTTGGTTTTCTTTTTTTTTATTTTAATCATTAACCAATGGTTTATCTATTCCATTTATTTTATCATAGAACCAACTCCTTGTCTTATTCATTAGTTCAATGATTTTCTTACATTCAGATTTACTAATCTCACTGTTCATTTTCAGGATTTTTTAATTTTGTGTTTAATTGGACATTTTTACTTTGTTTTTTTTCTAGTGTTTTTTTTCCCCTTTTGGTTGTTTGCCCCATTCATTGAATTGTTCTTTCTCTAATTTATTGATTTAAATATTAACAAAGATGAATTTCCCCTAAGTACTGTTTTCTGTGTCCCAAACATTTTTTTAATTTACTGTTTCTATGATTTGTTCTTTGACCCTTTGATTCCTTAGGACAAGATTGTTTAGTTTCCCATTAATTTTTAATCTTTCGATTTTGTGTCTAATAATTTTTTGTTTATTTTGAGCAAAAAGTCATTCCCTTTTATTCCTATTCAGTTTTCTCTAGAGGTCTATCATTACCATTTTTTCTAAACTTCTATTTTCCTCCCAAACTTCCCTTTTTTTTTTTTTAGATTCATCTGCTTCTGAGAAGGCAAGATTGAGGTCCCTCACAGAATAACATTTTACTTTCTATTTCTTCCTATAACTCACCTAGGCTTTTCCTTCAAGAATCTGAAGGCTGCATCATTTGGTCCATATAGATTCAATATTGATATTATGTCATGGTCTATGGTCCTTTTATCATGATGAAATTTCCTTCCTTATATATTTTGATTAGGTCAATTTTTACTTTTGCTTTGTTTAAGAATATAATTACTACTCTTGTTATTTTGTTTGTTTTAGCTTTAGCTGAGGCATAATAGATTCTAGTCTAACCTCCTAACTTAATCTGCATATGTTTCCCTATTTTAAATGTTTTTCTTGTAGAAAGCATACTGTGGGGGATTCTGGTTTTTAGTCCACTCTGTTTTCCTTTTCCATGTTATGGGTGAGTTCATCACATTCAAAGTTGTGATTATAATTGTGTATTTCCCTCCAACCTATTGTAAAAAAGGAGACTTGAACCCCAGACTTCAATCCCCAGAAGTCCTTGGCAGTTCCCAGAATCCCAACTAGGTCGAGAACAGAAATTGTATTTAAGCTGACTCTCCGCCTACTTCTTGCTCTCAGCTTCCACTTCTAGGGACAGGTGGCTCTCTACCTAGCCAGAAAAATGTAGGTTGCATGTGCTTTCTTATTTTGTATTTTCTTTATTTCTTAATATTTAATAAACCTCTAAAAATATAATACTTTTATTACTAGAAACTAAATTTTAATTGCTACAGTTTGGTGAACCACTTGGGTTGTGATGAAATACCCTCAATCTTTTTTAACTTTCCTAAATCTTTAATAAGTTCAGCTTTTAATAGCTAGTGCCTAGTTGTTTTTTTTAAGTCAAGTTCCTCCAAGAATTTTAAGAAAAGTCTCTTGGTCTGGATTCAAATTGCTCCTGCTCAGGCTCCCAGCTCCAGGCCCTGCTTGACTGTGTTCCTGTCCCAGCCCTGCCCACCCTGGTGGCCTCTCTTTCGCTCTTCTAGCCCAGCAAATCACCCAGGCTGCTGGCAGCAGACCCAATTTCTTCAGGATCAAACACCAGCTAGTAAAAAATGGGGATGAATTTTTCCTTAGGCTACAATTAGCCTCTATGTGGACTGGGGGGGGGGGGGGCAGGGGATCACAGGGAGGGAAAAAGAAAGAAGAGAAGGTAGAGGCTTTTCCAAACAGGAACTTAAAGCATGGCTACTTTAAGAGGATGTCTTTTGACTTTACTGATAATTTCATTTATCTCACCTGAGTGCCAGGGAAAAAATTCAACTCTCTGCAACTCTTTAGCCAAATTTTGGGAGGCAGCTGGGTGGCTCAGTGGATTGAGAGCCAGGCCTAGAGACGGGAGGTCCTTAGTTGAAATCTGGCCTCAGACACTTCCCAGCTGTGTGGCCTTCGACAGGTCATTTAACCCTCATTGTCTACCTGTTACCAATCTTCTGCCTTCTGACAATAGGAATCTATATGGATAATTTAAAAAAATATGAAAATCAAGGAACTTTAAAGAGACTGGAGGTTATATTTTTTCCAATTTAAACATTATTGTATTTGGTTATTTTCAAACAATATTCCTTGGGAACAAAGATCCTTTTCATATCCTCCCCCCTCCCACTGCCCCTCCCCTAGGCAACACATTATTCCACTGGGTATCACATATGTCCTTGCTTCAAACCCATTTCCATGTTGTTGGTATTTGTATTAGGGTGTTCATTTAGGCTCTCTCCTCATTCATGTCCCTTCCATCCCTGTAGTCAAGCAGTTGCTTATCTTCGGTGTTTTTACTCCCACCATTTGTCCTTTTCTTGTAGATAGTGTATTTTTCTCTTGTATCCCTGCAGAATGTTCAGGATCACTGCATTGACACAAATGAAGAAGTCCATTATGTTCGATTGTACCACAGTGTGTCAGTCTCTGTGTACAATGTTTTCCTGGTTCTGCTCCTCTCGCTCTGCATCACTTCCTGGAGGTCGTTCCAGACTCCATGGAATTCCTCCACTTTATTATTCTTTTGAGCACAATAGTATTCCATCACCAACATATACCACAATGTGTTCAGCCATTCCCCAATTGAAGGGCATCCCCTCATTTTCCAGATTTTGGCCACCACAAAGAGCGCAGCTATGAATATTCTTGTACATGTCTTTTTCATTATTATCTCTTTGGAGTACAGACCCAGCAGTGCTATGGCTGGATCATAGGGCAGACATTCTTTTATCGGCCTTTGTGCATAGTTCCAAATTGCCCTCCAGAATGGTTGGATCAATTCACAATTCCACCAGCAATGAATTAATGTCCCAACTTTGCCACATCCCCTCCAGCATTCATTACTTTCCTTTGCTATCATGTTAGCCAATATGCTAGGTGTGAAGTGATACCTCAGAGTTATTTTGATTTGCATCTCTCTGATTATAATTTCAAAAAGTTTTTGTATAAATAAAACCAATGCAACCAAATTGAGAAGTGAAGCAACAAACTGGGAAACAATTTTCATAACAAAATCCTCTGACAAAGGTCTAATTGCTCAAATTTATAAAGAGCTAAATCAATTATACAAAAAAATCAAGCCATTCTCCAATTGATAAATGGGCAAGGGACATGAATAGGCAATTTTCAGCCAAAGAAATCAATACTATTAATAAGCACATGAAAAAGTGGAGGTTATATTTTTTAAGGCATTTCAGACTCCAATGTTTTATAAAAATCTCTGTATTCTATTGCATTTTGCCGATTGTTTTGTTTAAGATTTAACTTTGTGATTTAAGTTCATATTTTAAGTTCATATATTATTGCATTCAATACTATTCTGTTATACTGAATCATTTTAATATACTGTTTTTTAACTACTGTTATATTCTGTTGCTTTTCCCCTATAACCATACTGAACAAACATTATTGAGTAAGCACATATATAAACAGCTTTTATATTTTTTACTTTGTAAATTGTCACAGAGGATAGATGGACTCCATCAGAAAATTGGTATAACCACCTTTGGAAAATTTAATGAGCTAAATATTTCAAATTGATTTTAAGGGTTCCTTAGACATGAGTTTTAGAATTTTTCTTAACAATCTCTGGTCATTTTGCCTTCCCCTAATATGAGGTAAGGCCCATTTTAGTAGCTGAAGTGAAAAACAAATTTAACCCCCAACTCCCACATTCATAAAAGTGTGAATGGAAGTTGGGAAGTTAATCCCAGTGCATGTACCCCTAGAAGCCTCCCAAAGGAAAAAAAAGGGAGCATCTCTCATTTATAATTCTTCATCTCTCTACTTAACTTCCACCAGAATGATATCTAGATTTCTTGATAATGTTCTAAACCCAAAATAAGTTTCACTTTGTTTAAAAATATGTTTACCAAGGTTGAAAGATTTGCTACATTTGTAAAAATTGTGACAAATATCCATCAGTTCATAGACTTTAAAATGTCATACAGCAACTTATGTGAAATATGATAGTGGGTTTGTTTGTTATTGTAATTAAGTGGGCTATTGAGAATTTTGGGGATATTGATAACTACCTATTTGTACTACTGTTCAATTCATTTGCTTGTACTCACAGTGGATCATGGCCAGATATGAAGAGGAAATGGATCTCATTCTTGGTGAGAAAACCTTGTATTCCATATTTTCTTAGCTGACACAGAGTGTCAATGATTGTAAGCTACATTTTTGAATTTTTAAAACTCTTTTATTATGTTTTTCTTGCATGTGCAATTTATTTTTTCTCTCCTTTTTATATTTGAAGCCCATGTCACCAGTATTAAGATTTTCTTTAACTTTTTAATTTTACAGTAATATAAGATTAAAATACATTTGCTATAATGTCAATGCATGCCCCCAAAACTTGAGACTATAAAAATGATGCTATTAATTGTTTAAAAAATTTATGCGACTTTACTTAATGATTCTGTCTGATTCCAGGACAAGATACACAAAAGAGACATTGCATAGGGTCAAAGAGAAACCAATCCAGGATGGATTGATGCACTTCTAAGCCAATACAAAGATCTTGAACCTAGTGATAAGACTCAAGGTTGAGATGCTTAACATACATTAAGACCTTTTGAACCTTAAAAATTCTCAGACCCTACTTCATAAGGTTTGGTTAAGACCATTCACCACTTTAAACAATGAAGGGACTTAGATCATGAATGTGAGATCTCTACTCCACCCCTACTTAAGCCTGCTTTAGAGAAGAAACTCTTTGCTGAACAATGAAAAATAATTAAACCCATACTTATAGTAAGGCAAAAGTTCTTAAGCCATGCCTAATTTTAGATCTAATACAAAAGGGTGCTAAGTACCTATGAAAGTCAGGCAACTTGTGAATTTACAAGGAGCAAAGAGGTGAGACTTAGAGATTTTTTCAGGTGTGAACTTAATCAAAGGTTTAAAGTCTACTCAGGTGTGACTTAAGAATGGTCTGTCCTTTGGAAAACATCTACTATGATTGGTAGATGTGAGAACTTAGGGGACGAGACATAGGAGAAAATGCCCTTTAAATAGGAGCTCAAATAGAGCTGGGGATAATTCAGCTGGGAAACAGCTGAAAGATACACATTCAGCTGGTGGAGTCAGCTGAGATGGAGCTGGCCTGGTGTCTCTATGAACACTAGAATCTTGCTTGGGACAAATCTTGTGGTGAGTGGATAAAAATCTGACTGATCTCTCTCTTAAGGCTGGCCTAAGCTGGTCTAGTCCTTTTCCTATTATTTTTTTCTCTCTCTCTCTCTTTCTTTTATTCCTTAATTTTGTATTAATTAAAATCTCTATAAAACCGAGCTGACTTGGGTATATTTTAACAATTTGGAATTTTCCTTGGCAACCACCTTATATTTGATTTAAAAACAAGACACTGTCTTGAAAACATATTTTCTGTGGTCACAATTTAAACAAACCACTCTTTTATTACTACAATTTATGTCTTCCACTATTTTAATCATTACAACATAGGCCTTCCTTCTATCTACACTCACTCGGGAAATACTTACAGATGAGTATCCCAAACTTGGCTCCTATCTGGCTTCTATAATCTAGTCCCTTTTCTGTCTTTTCTAGTGTGGCAAATTTCTGTAGTCCTGGCTACTGACTGGGTAAATGAATCATTGCTTAGATCATTTTAATTGGGCCCTGATTCAAGGACCTGTTGTAGATTTTGCCTTTACTTGGAATTTTTTACACATAAGACTTTGATAGTCTATATTTTCATCCAGAAATTTTTTTTTATTTGGATTTTTCTGGTGTCTTTTTAATTTCTCTTTCCAATTGATTCATATACCTCATAATTAAGGCATGCATCCCTAAGTGATCCTGTGTTTTTCAATCACCCTCTTCATGGGGAAATGTAAAAAAAAACATTATTTTAAATTGCAAAGTTTAAATTCCATTTGAGAAGAATTTTAGGTTAAGAAACATGATACCTCTCCGAATCCAGAAACTGAACTGTTTGGAGAAGACACCATGAAGATGCCTCCAGACCACAAGCTGCACAAGAAGATCAAGAATGAACTTTGAGTGTGTTTGATTGAACATTTATTTGTATGTATACTTTCATTCCAAAGGGGACTTCCCCCTAACTGGCTTTTTGTGAATGTATCTAGAAATTATTGGTTTTGTTCATTTTTCCTCTTATTCTCAAATTATTGTAATCTTTAAGTTGATTATGTTTTCATAATCCTTTTGGGGAAAACTTTTCCCAAATGATCAAATGGAGAATTGTAAAAATGGAGACTTGAAACCCGGACTTCAATCCCCAGAAGTCTTTGGCAGTTCCCAGAATCCCACCTGGGCTGAGAACAGAAATTATATTTAAGCTGACTCTCTGCCTACTTCTCGCTCTCTAGAAGCTTCCACTTCTAGGGACAGGCGGCTCTCTACCTAGCCAGAAAAATGTAGGTTGCACATGCTTTCTAATTTTGTATTTTCTTTATTTCTTAATCTTTAATAAACTTCTAAAAATATAATACTTTTAGCAGAGAAAATAAATTCTAATTATAACATGATTCTCCCTCACTTTGATTTTCTTTCTCTCCTTTTAATTTTTCCTTGTTTATACATGTCTTGTTTTCAACAACTGCCTTCCCCAATTTCTACTCCTTTTTGTCCATACCTCCTCCCTTATTCTCCCTACCCATCTACTTCCCTATAGAGTGAGGTAGTTTTGTATATCTGACAGAGTGTGGGAGTTAATTCCACTTTAAGTTAATTCTGATCAGATTAACATTCAAGCATAGTCACCCACCCATCTTCTCCTCCACTGTAATTGCCTCATATGTGCTTCTTACTGATAGGGAGCTAACCCTCTTCTATCTCTCCCTTTCTTTCCTCTTCTTGTGTTCATATTTCTAATCTCAATTTTTGTGGATATCAGTTCATCATTCTTGGCTTCCTTCCTTCTTTTTATGTTTACTTCTTTTCAGTGCTCTAATAGTCATAAAGTTCTTAAGTATCTTAGGCATTTTTGGCATCTTGCACACTTACAGTGCCATAAATTTCTCAACTATATCATTACTTCAATTGTCGTTAATTATTTTAATGATCACCTTCCCAGGTATGAATGTATACCATTCAACCTTTTCAAAACTCTTAAGTTTTAATTTAACTTTTATTGAATGTCAAAATTGCTCATAAAATTTTCTTTTTAGCTCTGGTTTTTGTCAGAAATTTCTGAAATTCCTCTATCTAATTGAATGTCATTTTTTTCCTCTACAAGATTATGCTCAGTTTTGTTGGGAGCGTAATTCTAGGTTGTAGATCTGGGTTCTTTGCTTTTTGAAATATGTCTTCTCATCTGAGTAAGGCAGGATCCTCCAGTTTTCCTTTGTTTTGAAGTAATTTATTTCCTTTTGGGTGTGGGAGTGGGGGGGGATTGAGGGAGTCGAGCATCCTTTACTCATCATCTTAGCTCCCAGTATGCAACTCTCCTTCCTTGTTCTTTCTCCTGCATAAAAGAGCCTCAGCTGAATAATATTTTTGCTGCAAGAAAATGGGAAAAGGTTAAGTAAAGAGCAGATGATGCCTATTTCCTAAAAAGGAGAATGCTTTCCAATATAAAAATTTTGGAGCTTCCTTTCAAAATTGTAAAAAAAAAATATGTATTGCCAGTTTGACATTTTGGGTATTCAATGCACACTGCTGAGAGAGCAATGGTAACTAACATCTCTTTAACTCTTTTTTTTCATATGAGTAATTATCGTCAGTCAGGCCGCCCTTTCAAATCTCCGTTGGACTCATTTAGTCAATTCCCATTGCAGCCTCAAACCTTAGAAACCGTGTTCATCCCAATCAGTCCCCCATTATTATTTTTTTCTTTGACAATTTAGGTAATGATACTGATTGTGAATGTAGTAAAGGTAGCATGATATCCATTCTGGGAATCTAGGCAGTTCAGAGAAATGAAAGGTGTCACTGAGATAATGTCACTTGATTGGTATGGAAGCACTGAAAATGCTCTGGCAGTTATACACATAGATAATTTCCAAGCAAGTCCAGGAGTCAGTGGGTGTGGGAAGAGGTGGGGACGCACTGCCTCTCTTTCATGTAGCTGGAAAATGGGAAGAACAGCCCCCCCCCCCCACCAGGACTTATGGTTTAGCTTGCCTTTTCCACCATCAATTTTCTCAGAAACAGCACAAGCATGAGATCCACTCTATTCAGGTCAATGATCTCTGATGGCCTTAAGGGACATCACTTAGCTTCCAAAGGCAAGATAGCAATATTAAGGATACAGGATAAGACTTTTATTTAATTTTTCTTTTTTCCATGGAAATAAGTTTAGTGAATCAATAGAAAGATAATCAAAAGTGACTTTTCCCACTATAACCAAACTTTGCTAAAGTCTTATTGAGGAATGGAGGGAAAGGCAAGCTATATGACTAGGTCAATGAGCAGGAGATGATAAAGGCCCAAGATTTGCCATTAGTTACCATTGAGCTTTTGACTCCCCCAGTCACTCCACCCATTTCTGGCCTCTCAGTTGCCCTGGGTTTTCAGAGCATTGTGAAATGCTACACATTATTTTTCGAACCAAAGGTCCGTGTCCTGAAATGCCCTGGTGGGTCACTTTTTTACAAGAAGGTTAATCATCTAAGTAAATAATAAATAAGAGCTTGAAAAATAATTTTGTTGTAGTTCAGTCATGCCCGACTTCATGAACCATAGAATGCCATGCTGTTCTATCCTCTATTATCTCCTGAAATCTAGCATGTTCATTTTCTCCATGACACTCTCCATCTCATCCTTGGACTCCCCCTTCTCTTTTGCCTTCAATCTTTCCCAACCTTTTTTTTTCCCAATTAATTTTGTCTTCTCATCATGTGGCCAAAATATTTAAGCTTAAGCTACAGTATTTGACCTTCTAGTGAATAGTCTGTATTAGATGATTTGATCTTGCTGTCCAAGGTACTTTCCAAAGTCTTCTCCAGCACCCCAATTAAAAAAGAATCCATTCTGTAGCACTCAGCTTTTTTTTTTTTTATTTTCCAACTCTCATAGCCATTTATTACTACTAGAAAAAAAGCATAATTGACTATGCAGACTTTCTTTTCTGCAAGATGATGTCTCTGGATTTTTTCAGATTTATCATAGTTTAATTTCCAAGGAGCAAATGTCTTTTATTTTCATGTAAATGCTAGCCACAAGAAATCTGTGGAACATGGGTGCAGAGATTCAAAATTGAAATGCAAAATTTCAAGCTTTTGGTCCAGCTTCTAAAACAATCCCAACTCACTATAAGGTATTGTCTACTGTTTCAGAAATCACACTTATCTGAAGCATTAGCCTTTAAAGAGAAACACTGGTACGCAATCAGTCTTATTCTCTTAATTTTTTGTATCTTTTCTAATTAACATTTTTGGATTTTGTATCACTCATCCTTTCTGGATATACTGTGCTACTCTCACTAAATCTTATGGTCTTTCTTATTTTTTTTTACCATTCCTACTTCATTGACATGAAATGTGAATAGTTCTTAATATGTTTTGTCCTAGACCCATTTGCCAGTCAGTTAAAATTCTATCGCCCCCTTCCCAGATTTGCTTTTTAAAAAATTAATAATATAAAACCCACAGTAATATAAGAGAACCCTTCTAGATTTAAATAGGACCATTAAAATATAATTTAGAAGTTCACGGACCCTAGAGAAAGAAAACTGCAATAAAATATTATAAATATTTCCTTCATTGTCTTGTACTGCAAACTGGACACACTAAAACATTTTCCTTATCTAGGTGGTTCACTAGTCATTACTGTGAGAAGGACTGTTGGAAAAAGGTATGCAGTATTTTTTAGGAAAAAGTGACTTCACAATAATATCTAATCAGAGCATTGCATATTCCTATAACGTAATGTGATAAATATTAATAAAATATATTGAAAAAACATGTTTTTGAAACAGCCATGAGACATAGAGAAAAACTATCCTACATTTACAGTCATAAAAATCAGAATTCAAATTTTGCCTCAGATATTTACTAGTTTTTAGTCCTTAAGGAAATCAATGATTCACCCTCAGCCTCAGTTTACTCATTTGTAAAATACAGATAATAATATTACCAAGTTAAAATAGTTGTTGTAATGATCAAGTGATATAACATATGCAGAGACTTGAAAAATATTAAAGTATATGTAAATTATATCTATCATTGTTTTTTCCTATAATGAGATTTGGGCACACTTAAGTCTAGAGTCACATGCATCTTTTTTTCATAATTCTTTAAAGGATGAGTTTGGTTGGTGGAAGACTGGAAAACAAAGAAGGAAGAACAAAAGAATGTTTGAATGTATATAATAACTTTGGTAAGAAAAGTTTGGATTGTTTCAATGGGTCTCCTGGTCTTCTGTTTCTGGTATGTTCTTCCACCCTTCAGTCTCCCATTAGAGATTCATTTGTGCTTCTCCTTTTGGGGTTACTTGCTCCTATTTAAATTTCCACTGATGTTGATATCATTTTTCATTTTTCAAAGAGAATTTCAATTTTCCTGACAACCTTCAGAGCAGAGCCTCATTTCTGCACCCTGTTCACTTTTTCTTCTTGCAGAAAAAACAAACTGCACCTTGTGTGCATGCAATATTCCCTCAGTCTCAACAGAAACACAAATGCAACACAATGTCCATATGAAAGACGAGTTTTCTCTTCACCACAAATCTATGACAAAACTAAGCTCTTCAGTTCTTCTCTTGCTACTGAGCCCAGGACCTGAGTAGTACTTTTTGGTGCTCTGTTGTTATGCTGATGGCTCTACCTCCAGGGCTCCTAATTCAGAACCTTTTGATTTTTTTTTTGTTTTGTTTTTGTTGTTGTTTCTGGTGAGGTTTTATTTTGTCATTCTTATATCTAAAAGAACTTTCCAATAATTATTGTAGCCAATTTTTTCTGATGCTGCTCAACAGTAGCTTCCTCTGGTTTTTACTAAAAGGAGGCATGTCTTTAGCTATCATCTCATGAAGAATTCTAGCTTCCAACCATTTCTGAGTCTTCCTTTTTCTTCTTTTAGGTCTGCTGAGCTAGAAAGTGTTCTTTATTTCCATTCTTTGTTGTCATTTTGCCTTCTTGTGTAACGTTAGAGGGGGTGAAAATTAAGAGAGATACAGAGAGACAGAGAAAAGGATGAAATTTTGTGTGTGGAGGTAGAAAACTAGCCTTTCTTTTGCCAAAAATACTATGAAGAATATTTTTTTTCTTAATGGTAAAAAGTAATTTCTCATATTTAAATAAAAAATTAATCAGTCAGGAACTACTAATTGTGTGTTACTCATTGAGAATAAAATAATAATAAAACTTGGGTTATTCCAAAGTATCTCATCAAATATATTCTAAATGTACATCGTGTGATGTCTATGCAGTGTAACAATTTCATACCCCTCTCCTTTAGGATGGGACTTGCATTGCTAATATGTAAAACACATGGATCCTGACTCCCAAAACCACAGGTGTACAGATTAGCAAGCCTATCTAACAATAATTAATCAACAGGCATTTAGGAAGTATTTATTATGTGCCAAGATCTGTGCCAAGCATTAGGGTTCTAATTAAAATAAATAAATGAGCCAAAAAGTGATCCTTTCTCTGGAAGAGTCCACATTCAAATGAAGCAAACAATACGAATATACTTAAATAAAATGAATAGAGGGAAAGTAACCTTAAGTCTACCAGAAGCTAGGGGACTATGGCAGGGATTGTTTAATATGGACTTCTTGCCTGTACCCAAAGCATTCTGGCTATGATATTTTGTCATGTCTAAAAAGAACACTTTCTAGACTAAATTTGGAACCCCGACACATAAGGGGCTCTGAGTTAGTATTAATGGTGCTTATGCTCCCACATAGGCATCTCCACAGTGCGCAGAAAGTTTGATAAATAAGATGACATCACTTAACACTGAGAATGAGCCCAAGGTAATAAATCATTAGGTTTTCTGAATGATATATTATAACTAAGACTTTATTGACTGTTTTTACATATAATTGGAAAAAAGATTAAGAGGAAATAAATTGTTCTAATGGTAAAGAAGCATGAAAAAGATCACTGGAGAAGAGAATTTTAAAAAGCAAAATAAGCCAAATCTAAAAGGAGATGACAAAAGTCAATGATGAAAAGAATTTCTTAAAAAATTAGAAGTGTACTTCTGGAAGCTAATAATTCCCTAACACAATATAATATATGTAATATGATGGATATTTAATGCAATATGTAATAATTTAATGAATCCACAGATCACCTTTTCAAAGACATTTCAAAATGTAAACTCCCAGGAATAATATAGCCAAATTCCAGATTTCCCAGGTCAAGGAGAAAATATTGCTAGCAGTCAGAAAGAAATAAGTAAAGTATTATGGAGCCATAGACAAAATTATATAAGATTTAGTGACTTTCATGTTATAGGAGCAGAAGGTTTGGAATATGATATTTTGGAAGACAAATGATCTAGGATTACAACCAAAAATAAAGTAACAATCAAAATTGTGTTTAGCCTTTCAGAGAAAATGGAATTTTAATGAAAAAAGAGGTCTTTCAAACATTCCTGAAGACAAGATCAAAGCTGAATGGAAATTTTGACATTCAAACAAAAGATTCAAGAGAGGTAAAAAGAAAGGGTAATATGAAAAAGAAATTATAAGGAACTCAATAATGTAAGACTATTTGTATTCCTAAATGGAAAGATGATTAATGTAACTCCTTAGAATTTTATTATTATAAAGTATTAAATGGAGTTTAAATATACAAAGGACATGGTTGTAAATTGATTATGTAGGAATTATGTGTAATCTCCAGTCACCTGATACTCTTATTGTTTCTATGGTGAGAGTTTCTCTCACATGAAGCTGCTGTTGCTATTGTAGTGACCAGTGATTTCTGCCCCTCCATCATGTCACAGATCTCTCCATCTAATCTTCTAAATTGTCTTTGAATAGGAAAAATGTCTCATCCAAAAGTTTTTTTGGTTCAGTGGCTCCAAATTTTAATTTAATTTTTTTGATATTTATAATGAAGTCAATTTATTCTGTATAGATAAAATTATTTTATGACTTATTAGAAGATATTTAATTTATATATTCTAATAAACATACATATAATATACATGTATAGAGAAATATAAAGTCATATATCATATACATGTACTTAAAATACAAATTAAACACGTGTATACATATAAGCATGCTCATATACACATATACCTGGTGTCAGGAAAACCTAAGTAAAAAATCTGGATTCAGATCCCAATTAGCTGTATTACTCTGTAGAAGTCACTTAATTTGTGTTTGCCTTAGATTAGTGGAGAAGGAAATAGCCAACCTTTCCACTATTGTTGAAAAGAAAATCTCATGGACAATCTTAGCATGGTACAATTCATGGAGTTTTGAATAGTCAGGCATGACTGAACATTAATATTTACATATATGATTGTGTATGTCTTGACTTTTAAAATATCTATGATATCTTTTTTTTATTTTAAACATTATGTTATTTGGTCATTTTCATTATTCATTAGAAACAAAAATCACATTTTTTCCTCCCCTCCTCCCCCTCCCCCTCCCATTGACGATGCATGATTCCTCTGGGTATCACATATGTCCTCAACCCGAGCCCATTTCCATTCTATTGGATTCTGTGTTAGGGTGTTCATTCAGAGTCTCTCCTCAATCATATCCCCTCCACCCCTGTAGTCAAGCTGTTGTCCTTCCTCAGTGTTTTTACTCCCACAGTTTGTCTTCTGCTTGTGGATAGTGTTTTTTCACCTCAATCCCTGCAGATTGTTCAGGGACATTACACCGCCACTAATGGAGAATTCCATTACGTCGATTGTACCACAGTGTATCTGTCTCTGTGTACAATATTCTCCTGGTTCTGCTCCTCTTGCCCTACATCAGTTCCTGGAGGTTGTTCCATTCTCCATGGAATTCCTCCACTTTATTATTACTTTTAGCACAATAGTATTCCATCACCAACATATACCACAATGTGTTCAGCCATTCCCCAATTGAAGGGCATCCCCTCATTTTCCAATTTTTGGCTACCACAAAGAGCGCAGCTATGAATATTTTTGTACAAGTCTTTTTCCTTATTATCTCTTTGGGGCACAAACCCAGCAGTGCAATGGCTGGATCAAAGGGCAGACAGTCTTTTATTGCCCTTTGGGCATAGTTCCAAATTGCCCTCCAGAATGGTTGGATCAATTCACAATTCCAACAGCAATGAATTAATGTCCCCACTTTGCCACTCCAACATTCATTACTTTCCATAGCTGTTATGTTAGCCAATCTGCTAGGTGTGAGGTGATACCTCAGAGTTATTTTGATTTGCATCTCTCTGATTATAAGAGATTTAGAGCACTTTTTTATGTGCTTATAATTTTTTTGATTTCTTTAACTGAAAATTGCCTATTCATGTCCCTTGCCCATTTATCAATTGGAAAATGACTTGATTTTTTGTGCAATTGCTTTAGCTCTTTATAAATTTGAGTAATTAGACCTTTGTCAGAGTTTTTTGTTATGAAGATTGTTTCCCAATTTGTTACTTCCCTTTTAGTTTTGGTTACATTGGTTTTGTTTGTACAAAACCTTTTTAATGTGATGTAATCAAAATTATTTATTTTACATTTTGTGTATCTTTCTATGTCTTGCTTGCTTTTAAAGCCTTTCCTTTCCCAAAGGTCTGACATGTATATTATTCTGTAATCACCTAATTTACTTATAGTTTCCTTCTTTATATTCAAGTCATTCACCCATTCTGAGTTTATCATGGTGTAGGGTGTGAGATGTTGATCCAAACCTAATCTCTCCCCTGCTGTCTTCTAATTTTCCCAGCAGTTTTTGTCGAATAGTGGATTTTTGTCCCAAAAGCTGGAGGAGATTTTGCCTCAGGCTGTTTCTAGATTTCAAAGTTTGCAAGAGCCCTTGTGGTCTGCGTGCTCTCCAATGAAACCGATCTGAAGGGTAGTTCCCTGGGAATGCTCTTTAGGTCCCAAGGACCCTGGAGTGCTCCCCACTCACTGCAGAGACTTTCCTCACTCACTCCCTGTATCCGGTGAGATAGATGGTCCCTACTCCAGTTCTGTAGGTGAGGTGGGGGAGGGCAGCTCAGCTCATGCTTGGCTGCTAGCTTTCTCTCCCTCTTATAGTGTGGAAATGTTCAAACCCCACACACCTTCATTGCCGTGGCCTCCTGGAGAGTCCCCCCTCCAAAGTTTGGAACTCCCCTTCCAAAGATGATTTTTATGCTCTTTTGAGATAGTCTATTTCGTTCGGTGTGGGGGAGAAGAAACAATTCGCGTCTAGATTGCTGCCATGTTTACCCAGAAGTCAACATCTGTGATATCTTGAAATAATCATGCATTTCAAAAAATGGTGCTTCTGTTTATATCTCACTGAATTACAGATTCATTCATTAATATTTCTTGACATATTTTAAGATTTCCTTACTCTCTTTATGACTCTGATTTCCTAGATTAAAATTAATAAAATAATAGTATATGTATACAAAGTTTCATGTAGAGATCGCCTCCTGATATCTGCCACAAAATATGTTTTCAAAATATATTTGAAACGTTAACCATAGGAATTCAGGACAGCAAACAACCTTTCAGAAAAACGAAAATTTGATCTTTCTAAAATACCTCTATTTTTTCAGAATACTTTTGGATGCTTCTCTCTGAGTTCTTAGTTGGCTTTCCCATTTGTGTGTTATATATGGCTGTCAATTGCATAGCTGCCTATAGTGTGCCAACTGTTTTAATACAAAAGAAGTAGTTTAAAATATGAATAGCTTTAGTAACATTGACATTAAATACTGTTACTCATTATCAGAGCTAGTAAGACTTTGCTCAGCACGAATAATGCTTTTTCCTCAAATATAAGTGGAATTCTTTTAAGTTTTGATTGGTTAAATGCACATTTAAAGTACTTAATGAGCATATTCCTTGACCCCTGGTCCTTTCCCACTCTAAAAATTTGAGATCAGGTATGAGGTCCTATGAAGTTCCCTTGTGCTTCTGATTGTTCAGAAAGCAGAACAGAATTTTTCCTAAGCTCTCATCTTGAGCAGAGGAAACATCTGGTGGAGGATAGAGTGGTTCAATTCTTTCTAAAAGGACTTTCTAGGATTGAAAACTTTTGGTGAACTTGCTGCAAAAGGACAAACTGTAAGAAGAAACAGAGAGAAAGAAAGAGAACAACCATATGAAACATTATTAGAAAGTTGACTC
This sequence comes from Monodelphis domestica, assembly GCF_027887165.1. Classification (NCBI taxonomy): domain Eukaryota; kingdom Metazoa; phylum Chordata; class Mammalia; order Didelphimorphia; family Didelphidae; genus Monodelphis; species Monodelphis domestica. Next base: position 3,722,871 of record NC_077228.1, on the reverse strand, counting down.
TCAGTTGGATACCAGCTCTTTTTCCTGTGTTTACCCCATTAGATACATGCCAGAACCTTCTTTCCTCCAACCCCAAGGCCCATTATTACTTTCTCATAGATCATTATTTTGGAAGATGGATATCCATCCCACTTGAGTGAGCATGAAGTCACCAACTTCAGTCTGTTTAGTAAGATGGCAGAAAACTGAACCCCACCACCTGCTCCTTACATTCCAGCAGGCTTTACCATCAGCCTTGTTGTCAAGATCTCTGGAATCCCAGTCATTGACATCTGGCTTTGGTGGCAAACAAAGGTATTTGATTTTGTAATACTCCTTGCAGCTTCACCTTATGTCTTTGTATGAACCCTACAGTGAAACTCTTAGATGCAGAGAAACTTTGCTTAGCCCACTGTCTTCACCAGCCTAACAGCGAGGAAAATAAGAAAACATTATTGTACGTTACTGCCCTCTGGTCACCTTACCTGAGCCTGCTCTCTGGACAGGTACCTCTTCCCATACTCCTTTCCAGGTACCTATTTCTGTCCAGCACCCTGAGAAAAATTCATGCAGACACCAAACTTGTCAGTCAGGTGATAACCTCCCCAATCTCCTTCAGCA